>NC_061116.1:84585701-84668704 GCF_002878395.1 Capsicum annuum | reverse complement strand
CTTTGGAGGTTCTTGAAGTTGGATGTAGGAGTTAGGGTTTTCTTTTTGAGGGAATTTGATGAAAGATAACATATAATGCTTCTAATAAGCTTTAATATAGAGTTTGGATGGATTTTGGGTGAGGGAAAATGACCAAAACGCCCCTAAAAATCAAATAATTCTCAAATCTGTCCTTTGGTGGACTATTTTGATAGTCCGAAGTAGATCAATCATAACATTTTACTTCGATATCTAAATTGGATGAAACCAATTTTATTAGAAAGAGGAATCTCATATCTTTCCGTTGATATATAATAACTCACCCAGATCATTGTGTACGAGGAGTTATGATCATTTGAAGTTGATCCAAAAATTTGCTTTTGATAGGCTGAAGTAGATCGACCATAACTTTTTGCTTCGATAGACAAATTGGATTAAACTAATTTCATTGAAAAGAGGACTCGCAGAACTTTCTGTTGATATATAGTAGATCATCCAGATCATTATGTACAAGGAGTTATTGTCATTTAAAGTTGGAGCAAAAATACGCCAGGCCTCAGTACTTTTTCCTGCACGTTTTACTGTTCACTACTATTCACGGTTCGATTGGAATGTTCATAACTTGTCGCTCGGGTGTCCGTTTGGATGATCCACATATGTTGGAAAGCTTATTTGATACTCTACGCAATGGTGGGTCATAATCTAAGACATTCCACACAAAAAATTTATAATTCATTCTAGAAGATAGAACCCAACACGTTTACACACAAAATTTCAACGAAAAATTTTTTGGGGTATTACAATACGTGTGTTTTATTAAATTGGGGGAAGCTCCCAATGCATGATTATATTGAGGTTGAATTGAATGGTTGCTAAAGGATTAAAAATCATTGTAGTTATGTATGGTTGAGTTCATATTTAAGTGACTATTAAATGTATAGCTATAGGTGACGAAATTATTGAAAGGTAGTGGATTATAATTGAATCTTGTGTGATGGTCGAATTGTGGACTAGTGTAACTGTTATAAGGTAAGTGAGGTTTTAATAATAAGAGTGTAAAATCAAAAAGGTAAATAGTATAATTTGAGAGGTCATAGTAATTTATGGTATTAATTATGTGCATATTTTATTTTGAATATTTGTCTTATATCTATGTGATTTAACTTGGATCAACCGATGATTCTTACCAGTACATGTGATTATACTGATACTACTTATGCTATACCATTTTTTGGGTACAGTCTGGTTGCAGGATTAGCTGACGTTTCTTGCTTGATGCGGTAAAGTTCTCGAACAACTTCTATTTTTTGCCTCTTACAATGGAAGATAAGTCATATGTGCTTCGGATTTTCTCCCAGTAGCTCTTGTACCTATTTAGACTAGATCTTCAGGGTGTAGTATTTCTTTTCATAGTTGAATTGTAACCTATTTTCAAATAAATGAAGGATTTAATATTTTCTTTTATGTCTTCCGCATATTTTCCAAAAAGGTGGTAAGGATTCTCCTAACTAAGTGGATTAGAGTAGGTGCCCTCGCGATTCGATTAAATAAGTTGAGATATTATTATTTATTAATATCTTTATAAGATCATTATTAAGTTGGAAAGTGGAAATGCGATACGAAGGCATTTGGACATGCAATTTGGGATCAGATTTATCATGATTTTAAATTTTAAAATCATCGAAAAGCATGATTTGTGATTTGAAATCATGATTTTAATTATTTTTTTAATGTAAAGTTGAACTATAAGTTATATTTGTGAAAAATGACATGTAATTTTAAATTTTATAAAATAAGACTCATGCTCGGTGTGACGAGATATTCATACCATGTAAAAGATATATTGAAGAATAACTAGTTATAACTATCGTAGACTAGTGGATCTTCATAAAATTAAAATATATGTATTTAAAAGTTTGTAATCGCAATACTTATTTATAAAAAGAAGATGGGTATATTCAATTAATATGGTGCCTTGGAATTTTTTGATATCTCGTTTATGAATCATGGTTTGTGTAACGCCCCAAATCTGGTACCCCAGACGCTACACGGTGCTCATAATCCCGAAGGACCACAAGCTAACCCATGACTGGTACCTGCTGCAATAACTATAAAATAATATTAAAATATGCGGAATAATAGGCTGAACTGCTATAAGGTTCAATGCTGTAATAAATCTGAAAAAGGGTATATCAATACCAAAATTGAAATGACTGTCTGAATATGCTATAGTCTGAAAGCCTCTAAATTATCTGAATAAGGAGTTGATGGGACATGTCCCCAACTAACTCCATCTACTGAAAATGACTAAATACTGAAAGAATGAAATAATCATGTCCTTGAAATATGAGGACTCACCACTGACTCTGACTGCTGATATCTGAACTGCTATGCGTGATCAAGAACTGAGCATCTGAACCTATGGTATAAAACACCATAGCATAAAAAAAAGTATGTGTTAGTATGTGTAAATGTACTGATATGCAAAGTGAGGTAAGGCTGAATGCAAGGGTTCATTTGCATGAACTAAACTGACTGGATAACATGAACATGACTACCTAAGGATACATGCATGAATACATAACTGTAACTGAAATTATAAGGATTTTGAATACTGAGTTTACCGATAACATGGATTACTGATAACTGATATAATCGATAATTGAGTAACTGTGTCTGACAGTCCTGATTCTAATGGAACTAGCTGAGTTCTGTACTAAGATGAGTGACTGTATATGACAGTCCTGAAATCTATAGAACTATCTGAGTTCTTTACTAAAGACTGAGACTGAGACCGTAGGAGGTAGTCATCTAATCGACATGCCCCAAATAAGATATTATAGCTGAGTTGGGGTCCAATCTGTAACCCCAATTGAAAAGGTGTCAATACCGCACCACCGGTAAAGATAAATTGTGAGTGACCCTCATCTGTCAAGTACTCTAACGAGAATGGTGGGACCCTCGTTTGACAGGTTAAGCCACCTCATCAACCCTCAACTGGTGGGTTTGATGTCTCAACCTACGCTGGCTACGTAGCTTTGGAACATAAGGACTGCTTCTAAGAATCACATCCTTTGCTAGCAGGTGAGTTCCCATCCTTGGGTTCACTCGGTGTTAAATCCTAGTCCCATCTGAATAGACACTGATCTGATTATACTGATCGGAACTATACTCTATACTGAGTTCGCTAAGTTTCATTGACTGACGGAATACTACTTAATTCTGATAACTGACTGAGTTTACTTAGGATTTAACTGAATACTGAATTGGAACTGAACTGACACTAAGATTATTGAGTTTTCCTGAGTTCTATAACTAACAGAATTCTACTGATCATGGATTGACTGAGAGTATCTTGAAAACTGACACTGGCTCTAGGCATACAACTAAATTATCGGGTTTGAAATACCCCCGGGACTCGATAGCATAAAAATAACTGATACATGACACTACTTGAACACATGACCATAGTCAACAATTCATAATACAATCATTGAGGAATTTCATGAAGCATTCGCAAGTTATAAGCTTACACATGAATGGGAATACATGATAACGTAATATAATTTCACAAATCCATACTTATGAGCATTCCACCAAATCATTACAAGACAAAGCTTTAGCATGGAAGTCATTTTGAACATGTGGGTACATCATGAGTTCATCATTTGGATCACAAGTGGGTCATAATATACAATTCTTATTCACTTAGGCATTTTGACAAACACATGGAAGGCATAACCTTTTCTAGGGCATGAATCAACAACTAATACATCATGGCTATATCAAGCACTTTAAATTTAAGGATTTCAATCCACATACTAACATAAAGTCATGAGAATTCAATAAATATTAAATCTTGGAAATCATATCACAACATAAACATGTGTATAATCAAACTCACAATATGAAATTCAAAATTCATATTTTGAAAAAGGGTTTCTTAAGCTCCAAGGGTGGAAGGGACCCTTGAATGAACACTTTATATATCTTAGTAGATAGTTTCTTGAAGATTAAAGGAGGAATTCTTGAGTTCTTGATTGGAAATTAATCTCCTAGGGTTTCTTATTCTTGAGCAATTGTGAAATAATGAATGTATTTAGCCAAAAGAGGGATAAATTTCGTGTTATGAGGGCTGAAGGTTAGGGGAAAATGACCTAATTGCCCTTAAGGATGAGGTCATTTAATAACTGAAACTGGGCACTAACGCGTTTAGCAATGCAACGCGTCTATGGCATCGACGCGATACTCGATGTATCGCACTATGATCGCACCGTATCTCAGTACTTTTGACTAGCAACCTGGAACAATATTAACCAACGCGATGGGCGACGCAGAATGTCAAGATCACATTGGTCCACTATTTTGGGACTTCAAACGTGGTCTAAACGAGGTCCAAAAGATTCAAAATTTGTTCGGGAACACCTATTGACCTTTCTGATCATGAATTAACAGAATATAGACCCTTAAAGGACATTGAAGTTGCGAAAAGAGATAGCCATCTTTCGAAGGCTGAAAATAAACTAAGTCTAAAAACTTAGCTAGAAATTTCTAAGTGTAGGACCCCTTGACAAACTTAAAGGACTGAATTAAGCTAGGAATTTCACGGGGTCTTACAGTTTATCATTTGATAAGATTGTATAACATTAGAGAAATTTTGATAGTTTTCATAACTTGTGGGATTTTCATACTTATGAAAAAAATAATATGAAAAATTCAAATTGCATGTGTAAACAAAACTTCAACTTTATCTCAATTTGATTTCATATCATTTGTCCAAACAGGCCCTAAGTTAATTTATGTAAAAAATCTAACTTAAGGTTATAACTATTATAATAAAGTTTTATGAATTTTTATTGTATTTGATAATTATATAGGATGACAATATAAATAAAGAACTTTGCAAAAACTCTTGTGACATGAAAGTACGAGTGAAATTAAAATTTGATAAATATCGAAATAATTTTTTTCTATCTGTAGCTAAAAAATTATATTCTTATAAATTCATAAAAATGTCAATATTTTTTATTTATGATCTTCATTGAATTGTAGTTATTTACATATTTTAATCATTTTATTTGATAAAAATATCAAATTACTTGTGTCCTTTTGATATTTTCTAATTCGGCTACCAAAATTCCTTCCTCGTGATAATTTTCTTATTTGAAATTATCTAATTATGTGATTAATTACTTTAATAATAATGAAAACTTATCAACAAGATATATTTAACACGCCATAAGATTATATTAATTGTAAAATTAAAATATATACAACTTATATTTCTTCAATTAAAATTAATACTTCTAGGATCTTCACTGAGTTATCAAGTTACTTTGTAGAAATATCGGAATATTTGTATCCCTTCGTATTTGTCAATTCTCCGATCAAATTTGATTCCTCATAAGTAGTAATTTCCTTTAAAATTACTCAGTTTTGTATGAAAAAACTTTAAAACCTTATCAATAGGACATAATTAATGTGCTATTACATTTAATTAATCATATAATAGAAAAATGGAATGTAATACAGATTACATTTTTTTAACTGGAATTATTTGTTTTATATTTTAAAATTTTGATCGGGCTTAGCACGAGCTTCCCACAACTATAAATATATAATAATAATAATAATAATAATAATAATAATAATAATAATAATAATAATAATAATAACTAAAAATGATTTTGATTTACCTAATTCTTCTGATAATGAAAATCATAAAAAACCTACGACTAATGCTTGTACTGATTGTAATACTGATAATTATGATTGTGATCATGCGTTTTATAAACTCTGTGTGAAAATTCTTTGCCCGATTTTCTCTCCAGAGAATACTTGAACAACCAATGAATTTTTATACTTACTATCTCTGAAAAAACTGTTATCACTATTATTAAATGTATTCCTTTAAATGAAGATATTCATTTTTTTATCTTAGAAAATCTCATCTGTAAATTAGTTGAAGATGATTTAAATCCTCCTAATCTTGAAGATATCCGAGACAAAATTGACTGGGATGATTTCGATTCATCATTTGACCGAAAAGCCATTAACAGGATCTCACTAGGCTAGGGTATGCCGCTCAGCCAGCCAGACCTATTTAATAATACTGGATTTAGCCATAGTCGGACAAACGAACCAAAAGCACTAATCGAAATACAAAAGCATTTTTACATAGCTTGATGACTGTATGAACCCTTTTACCCAAACAAGGGGCCTGTCAGAGATTCAATAAATTTATGTTAAACCCATGTGTCTAGAAGTTCTAATTGTGCAAAAAGTCACCCTTTCTTCTTTAGTATAATGGGATAAAGAGGCACAACTTACTAGACGTAGTCACTGAGATAAGATTAACATAAGTTTATTAAATTCGACTGTACCACCATTTTGGAACCAAGCCAAGAAACTATATAAAAATGTCGTTATATTTCAATAGAGTCTGGATCTTTCATAGTTACCATGTAAACAAAGTTAGATCTTCAACATAGGTATAAGAAGCTTTTTAGCCGGACATAATCACGGTTGGAAGAGGGAAGAAGTTGTATTCAAAGTACAATAAAAAAAGAAATAAATAGTACCTTAGATTTGGCCGGCTGTAAAGCCTGAACAGTAATAAACGGTGGCTAATGCCCTTTATTTATCTTCTGAATATATTACAAGAGGTAACAAGTAGAGAGAAAGGAGAGCTAGTAAGAGAAAGTGAAAGAAAGATTCTTAAAACCTATGCCTCTCTGCTAAGGATGAGACGACTATATAAAGAAAAGAAAAGGAATCTACGCATAGTGTCATGGGCCCTACAGTGGGTCCTTATGAATAGTGTTTTTACTATCACAGCATATAAAACAGACATAGTAAAGTCTTTAATAAATTTAATTGTTGGGGCCGTCTTCTTTGTCTTTTCCCTTTTTTAGCTTCTGGAGAAATGCTTCTGTTTTTTTAATAATCTCTTCTTCTGTCAAATATTTCGCTACTATTTCTATTTTGTCACCCACATGTGCAGAGATTCTTCTAGAGATATAATTTAATCCTTTGTCTTCAAATATGATTAGCTTTTGAGGAGTATTTTCATATTCGGCGATTTTCATGATGATGCTTTCTCTTTGGTCCTTACCATAAGGAATTTTGGTAATCGGATCAAGGCGAGTTAGCTTATCCCAGAAATTGCAATAGAATACCCTATATAGGGTAGGAATTTGCTGATTGGTATATCCTATTTCAACAGACCACCTGTGAATCCAGGGAATAAAAAATTCTATATAGAAATACATCTGATCAATGGTGTCTAATTTACAAACATGATCAGAAAGATATAATTCGATTAAGAATGGCGAGACCTTTTTCCAAGATTGATAAAGAGTAGAATATTCTGGCGGTAGAATTTTTACTATGGGGCCATGGTAAGACCACCATTGAATAAACCAATTTGGGATGGACTTTTCAAATACTTTTGCACAGATTTTCAAGAACCAAGTATGTTTGTGTTTGATATTGTTATAATATAATGTTTGTATGAATGCCTTAATATAATTCCAATACGTAAAAGTTATTTGTAATTGTCCCATTAGTCCCATTGGCATAGTTTTTTGAGTCATGGAGGTAATTCCCTATCCTTCTATGGAAATAAGCTTTTTGATGACCATTTTGGAGTATCCATGTACTCCTGGGGTAGTTTCTCCCATTGGGTTATGCTCAATATCATCACTGCCAGTTTGAACAAGAATTGATTCATAAAAAGTTCTTGTTTTGTATGATTCTCCTGAAAAGTAGATATTAGTAAGAAAGTATTTTTGAAGTAGACATCACTGTCGGGGCTGTCTTGCTTAGGTATATGAGAGTTTTTAATAAGAACTATCAATTCTCTGGCTTCGAGCTTTTCGTATGTTGGCTTATTTGCAGTATTTTCTTGGATTATTAAAGCAAATGAGTCTGCTTGCTTATTAGAAATATAAGATTGAATTTGTTTATATAATGGATGATCCTCTGGAATATCTTCTAGATGGATCGACGTGCCAATAGGCTGAGTTTTCGATGATTCTGCCATATTCAAAATTTTTGCATTAATCAAAGTTCTGTTTCCCTATTGTAATACTGGGAAATTCAAACTTACTGAGCTATATGATGAGTTATTTCTGTTTCCATATGAAGAATTTTGTCTTCCTCCACAATAAGAAGTAGAATTTTGATTTCGACCACCTCTCCCACGTCATCTGGCTATTTTCCAGGGAGAATCCATTCTGCAAAAAACGTTAGTATCGGTCAAAATGATGAATCAAAATCAACCCAGTCAATTTTATCTCGGATATCTTCAATATTAGGAAGATTTAAATCATCTTCAACTATTTTACGGATGAGATTTTCTAAGATCAAAAAATGAATATCTTCATTTAAAGGAATACATTTAATAATAGTGATAACAGTTTTTTTAGAGAGATAGTAAGTATAAAAATTCATTGGTTGTTCAAGTATTCTCTGGAGAGAAAATCGGGCAAAAAATTTTCACTTCTTTTTTAATATTGTATCTCGAAATCAAAGGGAGCTAGCTGGGCCTTCCACCTGGCAAATATTAATTTAGAAGCATCATGTTTAAAGTCTTTATCAAACATGCATTTAACAGATTGGGCATCAGTTCTAATAATAAATTTTTGGTTATATAAATCAACTTGGAATTTTAAAACACACTTAACAATAGTTAACATTTCATGGGCTACCGTGGCGTATTTTTTCTGACTTTCAGTCCATTTGCTAGAATAAATCTAATTAAACATTCATTTTTAGTATGGGGATTAACTTGTTTTAGTATTCCTCCATAACCAATATTTGATGCATCAGTTTCGATTATTTTTAACCAAGCAGGATTAGCTAAAGTTAAAAAGGGAAGTGTTTGAACTCATTTTTTAATTAATTTGACTAAATCAGTGTGGACTTGAGTCCAAGGCTTTTTATAATCCTTGTTTAACCTATCATTTTAAAGGAGCTAAATCTCTAGACAAATTTTCATAAAAAGGAGAAATATAGTTAAGACTTCCAAGAAATCTTTGCAACTGTGTTTTATCAGTAATAATATCAGGGAATTTGTCAGCAAAGTCCATAACTCTTTGTATGGATTCAATAGTACCTTGAGAAATATTATGTCCTAAAAATTGAACATTTGTCTGGAACAAACTCATTTTTAGTTTAGAAATAACCAAACCATTTTGTAAAATAATTTGTTTAAACATATTCAGGTGTTTAAAATGTAATTCAAGGGTTTTTAAGAATACAAAAATATCATCAATATAGACTATTATGAAATCCATATAAGGATTAAATATATCATTCATGATTTTTTAAAATTCAGAAGGAGCATTTTTCAAACCAAATGGCATAACATTCCATTCATATTGCCCAAAAGGGACATTAAAAGCAGTTCTATAAGTATGATCTTTATCAATTTGAATTTGCCAATAACCAGATCTAAGGTCAAATTTAGAAAATATGTTGGCATCATATAGTCTAGAAAGTAAGTCTTTTTTATTAGGTATTGGGTACCTAATCCATTTTAAAACTTTATTCAAGGGTTTATAATTAATGACTAGTCTATGCATACCACGTTCTTTTTCAGCAGCATTATTAACGTAAAAAGTAGTACAAGACCACGGGGATTTTGAAGATTTTATAAGACCCTTTTGCAAGAGACTATCAATTTCTTTTTTTACAGAATTCTACTAACTCTGTATTCATATGGCAGGGTTAGGATTTTATGGGTATTTTGTCTTCACTGAAACCATCTTCATAAGGAAGAGAAACAATATGTTTCTTGCAATCCCAGAAGACATTTGGGTAATCAGCACAAATATCAATAGTCAATTGATCAGAAATCATTTTTATTTTTTGTTGGACTTTTACAGACTTCATTGACTCATGAATATTCATACTCATTATTTCTAATTGTAAGAAATTTACCTGCCATTGCTTCATACTAATTAGAGCATTTCTATCTCTTGTTACAGGATCAGTAACAAAAGGATAAGAAATTTCTTTATTTCTATAAGTAGCCTTAAAACCATTCGCATCATATGCGTATAAGGATAAATAGCATTTATAAAAAGTGTCCCTAAAATAATAGGAGGATATAACTAGTTTTTTACCAAAAAAAGAAATGCGGAATGCAAACCTTATTTTAACATATATGAGTATTAGGCAATTTATAGTTAATATCAAGTTTATGACCAGATGCAGACTTAATTATGTGGGTAGTTTTTTCAAAATATCTGGTTGGAATTAAACCTTCTTGAATGCAGCTGACATCAGCACCACTATCAATCATAACTATATTAGTGATGAAAAATTCTTTATTAATTAAAATAGTTCAATTTATATACCATTTATGAGCAGTAACAATTTGCATCATGCCCAAGAAATAATCATGCTTTAAATCTATTTTTTGAATAATATTATCCATATTTTGAGAATTTTCAAAATCTTTTTCTTTCCCTTTAGAATTAGATGAAGTAGTATTTTCAGAAATGTTAGAAATATCTTCTTCAATTTTCAAAATACTATGATCTGAGACCATCTGATTTTGCTTTAAAGAAATAATTTCCTTTTTTAACTTTTCAACTTCTATTTTAAAATCATCAAAAGTTGTATCTCTTCCCGGAGTTTGACTAATTGCGAGTCTTCTATTGACTTCTGAAATAGAGTAGGGCATGATATCAATATTATAATCAGTATTTTGCTTGACATATTTACTATTAGTAGGTTTAGAATTACTAGAATTGTCGGTTGAAGTAGAAGAAAGATCAATAATTTTTTGATGAAGCTTCTCTCATCAGTTACTTCTTTTATTAATTCTAAAGTGCTATCAGCAGTAATTGTGCAAACATTTAACCCTAAATCTTCAGATTGAGATTAAAGTTTATAAAACACATCATCATAATCACAATTATCAGCATTACAATCAATACAAGTGTTAGTCATAGGTTTTTCATGATTTTTATTATCAGAAGAATTAGGTAAATCAAAATCATTTTCAGATTCAGATTCATAATCAGATTCAGAACCAGAAGTATATAATAAACCATAGACTTGGTCATGCATCTCATCAGAGAGTGCTAAAGACTTGAGTTTCTGAAGTTTACAATTAGGTGCAATATGACCATATTGGTTGCACCTATAACACTTGATTTTTGCTAGGTCTCTCTTAGATCTATTTTTCATAAATCTGGAAGACTTTCGATTGGATGTTCTAACTTTACGCTCTTCTTTGGATCTATGTCTAGATCTTTTTCTTCTATAGAGTTTGTCAGGATTATCGTATTGATAACCTAGGTCGAGATCTTCCAGTAAATAGAGAAGACGTCGTATATACCCTTATGCTTACCATTATTCAACACTTTGAGGGTAGATTTACTAACCATAATGAAAACATTCTAAAACGCCTCAATTTTTTAAATCGGAACACTACACGGTGCTCATGACCCCGAAGGATCATAAGCTAACCCATGACTGATATCTGTACCTGTATACTGTATAAAAGACTAAACAAAAGATGGAAACATAAATTAAAAGGCCATAAGGTTCAATACTAATACATAACATAAAATATGGTATAACAATACCAAAACAAATCTAAAATAACTGTTTGGATACACTATAGTCTGAAAGCCTCTAAACTGTCTGAATAAGAAGTTAATGAAACATGTCCCTATCTAACTCCAGCTACTGAAATAAACTAAAAACTAAAACAGTAATGAAATCATTATGTCCTTAAAAGATGAGGACTCACTTCTAACTGTGACTGTTGAGACTAGAATCTACTGCTGATGCTCGCTCGTGCTTCTAAACCTATGGTATACGACACCATAGCACGAATGCGTCAGTACTTTAAATGTACTGGTATGCAAGTGAGGTAGGCTAAATGCATGGGGTTCATATGTATGAACAATAATAACTGACTGACTAACATGAATGTGAGAATACATACATGGCTACGTAACTGTAACTGAGACCATGATAGGACTGAATACTGAGCTCTGGCTACTGAGGTTACTAATAACATGGATTTACTGATATATGAGTACGTGAATACTGGGATACTGAATAACTGAGTTTACTAATCCTGATATCTAAGTCACTGATCAGTGAGAAACTGATACTATATTGTTGAATACTGAAGGACTGAAACTATATTACTGATACATGAATAATTATTTTTGATAGTTTAGATTGTGAAGAACTGATCTGGTTGACTATGTCTGACAGTCCTAAAGCTGACGACTGATTACATGAGTTCTGATAGCTGATATATTTGATAACATGAGTTTTGAGAACTAATATATATGATAACATGAGTGATTGTATCTGATAGTCCTGAACTAATATATATTTGATGATTCTTGAAGAAATTCTTAGACTTGTTTCTTGATTTTTTTGACTAGGGTTCTTGTCCCTTTGAGAGAAAATAAGTTGTTCTTGAGTTGGAAGAACTTGAATATCTTAGATTCTTGAAGAAGGGTTTGAATCTTATTCTTGGGTTTTTATCTTGAAAGAAACACTAATTTTGATGTTATGGATGAATGAGTAGTTATCTGCTTTGATTTGAGGTGATTGGGTGTTAAATAGGGTGGAAAAGACCCAAAAATCTCTTTAAAATGACGTTTCAGCGCTGTTTTGGGCAAAACTGACATTTTGAGTGACAGACCATCACTTTGGTGACTAACCGACACTCCAACCATCATTTTTGGTCCAGAAAATGGCCTCACTAGTTTAGTTGTGATGGCCAAAGTGACGATCCGTCATTTTGCCCGTCGCTCCTGGATAACTCGGGCAGCTCTCAGTAAAATGGTCATAACTTTTTACTTCGATGTCGTATTTTGGAAAAATTGGTAACGTTGGAAATATAATTCAATTATATATCTGTTGGTGTATCATGATATCAAAAATTCTTTGTAGAATGGGAAATTTACTCGTTTGAAGTTGACTATGGCAATATGCTTCTCAAGAATTCAATCGGTAGGGATGTTTTGATTCGTCTAATAGCTAGGACATATTTAAGGCATTAGTATACATCAAACTTGATCATAAAACTACCAAATTAGTAAGATTTATTTCTCATGAGCTTGACGTATAGTTCTACTATCATTTGGGATTCTCGGGGTATTACAATATCTTCCTCTTGAGAACATTTATCCTCGAACGAATGAGACTGGGAGCGAAGAAAAGACAACTGATGTGAATACTGAGCATGATCAACTGAGACATGATTTCTTGATTGACCTGACTGAAGATCAGAATATAACATACTGAACATGTATATTTAATGCATGACTGATAAGATGAATTTATGCATAGCTGATGCATGAATAATTGACTCATGAATACATGACTGAACGTCCTGATGAACTGAATTTCTCACAGTGAGAATGCATGTCTGATGCATGATTTCATGAATAAACTGATATATGTATGCATGACTGAATATGCAAGGGTACTTAGTACCAAGTTTGTAATGGGGATCTGAGCTTAAACTGATTACCTAGCTTGTAATGGTGATTTAAATAGAGAACTGAGTAAGTTCAAGAAAACTATTACGTAAGCTGAAAAGTACTGATGACCCCATGATTATACTAAAAGTATGCATGAACGAGAATTTGAGAACATGACTGAGGCTGAAACATGATACATAAACTGAATTTCTATGAACTGAACTGAGTCTTGAATACATAGCGTATAACTGAGGTTGGAGCTTAAGGATCAACTTATGAGTATCCCTACTCCAAACTAGATTCATTACATGAGAAGAGAATAGGACACTTATGAAAGTTCAGGGAATCATAGCATATCTCTCCCTTGGGACACTAGGTCCCTCTAGGAAATACTGTTTTGGCTGAGCTACTGAGGGAAACTGAGGTGATGCGCAAGGCACGTAGGAACTAAATCATGACTGATTATCTAAGATCTAAAACTTGAGGCCTGATACATGATCTAAGATGAAGCAACTAAACTTCATGCACTGCAACTGAGATAACTGAAAGATTTATGAGGTGCTGAGCACGACTGCATGAATATTCTAACTTATCTATTTTACTGAATAACTGATAGTTGAATACTGGGCATGTGAGACTTGCCTGTACTTAGTCCAAATAACTGGACTAAGGCTATAAAATATTATGCATAGGGGGTAATAATTGACTAGGTAACATGAGATAACTGAGCCTGTATCACCTCAAGAATGCAAGGTTGGACGTATAACATGATTAGGAAACATCCTGTAGACTGAGGTACTAAAATACTACTGACTGAGTAACTGATAGTTGTAGCATGGGTCAAGCAAGTCTGGAACTGAATTGAGTTTCTGATCTGATTACTGAACTAAAGTTGGCACTAAAACTAAAAATATAACTGAGATTCTTATTGGAACTAAATACTGGGTTATGATAATTGAATGCTGATAATTGAGGTTCAGGCTGATATTAAAATACTGAATTCTAGAATTGAACACTAATCACTGGTACTGAATACTAAAATTGTAACTAAGATGGCAACTGAGTTTTTCATAGTACGCGATGGGGACTGACATAAGTCAAGGATCAGAATAAACATTCACACTCTGTACTTTCCCAGCTTCTAAATATGACCTCATGATAACCCCTTACTTGCACACTAATATGGCATTCAAGCCTATCCTCATAACTACACCCTCATATACAACAAGCATGCAAAAATCTTCTCTTAGTCATGAAACTTTTACTCTCTCCCATCTAAGCAATTGCTCCATACTACACAATTTATAAGGAGAGCTTAATGAAGAATTAAATTAGAAAGACCTGAAACTTGAATGGATACTGACTAAACTTGACACTTGAACTAAAATTTGAGGAATATAATTTCAATAACATGGATTTACCAAAAAAGGTCTGAACTGAGAATATACATAATGGTCTTAATTTATCTTATCTGTAGGGGCATAACATGAGTAATGCAAACTGAATATACTTTAAGATGTGACATGTGTACATGAGTCATGAGCTACATGACTTGAGTCTGAAATTTCTAAATTCATGGGACATGATTCTTAACACTGAATGAGTTGATACTCCTTATAATAGAAATTGGAATTGCATAAGATTCTATGGAAAACGTGCAAATATAAGCTGTGATCATGGAACTGATATATGAAACATGCATAGGTATCAGGATGACTTAAGTACAAAACCTTGCACTAGGATATGTATGAGTCAGGAATTGTCTTCCATTACTATTTTTCTATATATACTGGCACTACTACTGGAATCTGAGAGCCTGACTTGGTTTCTTGATCTATTATCTCCCTCTTAGCTTTAAGCCATCATCTTAAATTTGTGAGCACTTACTAAACTCTAAGCTGAACTGCAATCTTAATCACGTACTTACACTCTATCAAAGACATGTTTTCCTTACTAAGCCCATTAGCTACTTCTGTTGCTTCATATACTACTAATATCACTTCCACACCTTCATACTTAATTTAAATTAATAAACTTAAATTCTAGCTTACACTGTTCAAGCCTACTGATTTACTCTGGTACAACTATCCCCATGAATACATAATCTGATCAAACTGGATAATACTATACCAACTCTACCACTGTTAACTCCTGAGTTCATGCTTAAAAATTCTAGGTCTATGCTATCATAGGATTCTGAGAAGAGATCTGATGGCATATCTAAAATTGGGTTCGTGAATGAGTTCTCAAGGTCATAAATAAAATCTGTATGACTTGGAACATAACGAGATTGATGGGGTATTTCTGAGTCTATGGGCAATCCCATAACTGACTGCAGGTACTATCTGAGAAAGCCCTATCTCTAGGACTTGAGCTTCACTATTTCTGTTATCTTGAAAGTAAGGTGGAGTTAACATGCGTGGAGCATGATAAGAATCTTTATGTTTATTCTTAGAAAACTTTTCTATAGCATGATCTAAGATATGAAAGAAGGGAAACTATTTCTAAAATATCTCATAGCCTCCTTTACATAAGTGTGGTGCACAACACACGTATGTATAAGACTCTACTAGATGTGGCTTTTCAAACTTCCTAGGACACTGTTAAACCTTAGGCTCTGATACCAAGTTTGTAATACCTCGATTTTCTAAACTGAAATACTACACGGTGCTCATGACCCCGAAGGACTACAAGCTAACCCATGACTGATTTCTATACCTGTATAATGCATAAAAGACTAAAAAAATATAGAAACATGAACTGAAAGGCCATAAGGTTCAATACTAATACATAACTAAAAATATGGTATAACAATACCAAAATAAATTTGAAATAATTATTTGGATACACTATAGTCTGAAAGCCTCTAAACTATCTGAATAAGGAGTTGATGGGACATGTCCCGGACTAACTCCAACTACTAAAATAAACTAAAAACTAAAATAGTAATGAAATCATCATGTCCTCAAAAGATGAGGACTCACTTCTAACTCTGACTGCTGAGACTGGAATCTACTGATGATGCTCTGGAGCTCATGCTTCTAAACCTATGGTATACGATACCATAGCACGAATGCGTCAGTACTTTAAATGTACTGGAATGCAAGAGAGGTACGCTAAATGCATGGAGTTCATATGTATGAACAATAATAACTGACTGACTAACATGAACGTGAGAATACATACATGGCTACGTAACTGTAACTGAGATCATGATAGGACTGAATACTGAGTTCTGGCTACTGAGGTTACTAATAACATAGATTTACTGATATATGAGTACGTGAATACTGGGATACTGAATAACTGAGTTTACTGATCCTGATATCTAAGTCACTGATAAGTAAGGAACTGATACTGTATTGCTGAATACTGAAGGACTGAAACTATATAACTGATACATGAATAATTATTTTTGACAGTTCAGATTATGAAGAACTGATCTGGTTGACTGTATCTGACAGTCCTGAAGCTGAAGATTGATTACATGAGTTCTGCTAGCTAATATATTTGATAACATAAGTTTTGAGAACTGATATATCTGATAACCTGAGTAATTATATCTAATATTCTTGAAATCTGAAGAACTATCTGAGTTCTTTTACTGAGACTGAGACTGAAACTGAGACTGTAAGAAGTAGTTATCTAACTAACATGCCCCATATATGCTATTATAGCTTAGCTGGGGTCCAATATATTCCCTGACTGGAAGGGTGTCAATATCGCACCACTGTTAAGGACAAGCTGTAAATAACCTTTATCTGGCAGGTTACTCTAATGAGAATGATAGGACACTAATCTGACAGGTTAAGCCGCTTCATCAACCCTAATCTGATAGGTTAAGATATCTCAACTACATTGGCTACGTATTTCTGGAACACAAGTATGACTGTTAAGAATAACACCCTAATCTGACCGGTGAGTTCCTATCCTTGGGTTCACTCGGTGTTGAATCCTACTCCCATCTGAAAGACACTGAACTGAATAACTAAGCTGAACTGATTAGCTAAACTGGACTAGACTGTGTTAACTGAACAGCTACTAGTGGTATTATTTAGCTGAGGTAAACTGAGTTTACTGAGTTCCTTTGACTGACAGAATTACTGAGTTCTGAGGACCGACTGAGAGTACTGAAGTTGCTGAGATTGACTGTGAATACTGAGGTTCCTGAGGTTACTGAGCACTGAGATTACTAAATTTTCCTGAGTCATATAACTAACTGATTTCTATAGATTATGGCTTGACTGAGAGTATCGTGATAACATGACATGGCTCTAGGCACACAGCTATATTTTTTGGGTACAACTACCCCCAGGACTCGATGGAAGGGAACTAACAACATGACTTTCTTGAATACATGACCAACATCAACAATCCATAATATCATAACTTGGGGGATTTCATAGAGTACATGGTTATCATACATGTTGTACATAAGTAGGATTTGCAAGTAAGCATAGCATAATCTCATAAGACTAGTTCATGAGTAGTCCAACAACATTTACAAGACACATTACCAATATGGAAGTCATTAGAACATAGGGGCATATCATGAATCCTCCACTTAGTCACAATTTAACTGTATTGCATGATTTCTAGTTTCTTAGGCATTTTATCAAATACCTTACATGCACCATTTTGGTCATAGGTATAATCATCAATTCAACAATCTTAAACCACCAAATTTATGGATTTCAAATTATATGCTAACATATTCTCATAAAATCATACAAAAATTCCAACTTGGGAATCATACAATAACACCCACATGGTTACAATTAACCCACAACAAAATATTCACAATACATGATTTAAAACTTGATTCTTGAGCTCCATGGATGAACACTTTTCATACCTTAGATGGAAGATTCTTAAAGATTAACGGTGGAACTTTCTTGAAATTAAATCCCTAATTAACTAGTTTTATTGGAGCTTGAGATAAATGATGGAGTAATAAAACCCAAATCTTGAAGCTTGATCTTGAAAGAAATATAACTTTTTTTTTAATTGTTCTTGGATTGGGAAACACAAATCTTGATGTTTTCTTGATGATTCTTGAAGAAATTCTTAGACTTGTTTCTTGATTTTTTTTGACTAGGGTTCTTGTCCCTTTGAGAGAAAATAAGTTGTTCTTGAGTTTGAAGAACTTGAAAATCTTAGATTCTTGAAGAAGGGTTTGAATCTTGTTCTTGGGTTTTGATCTTGAAAGAAACTCTAATTTTGATGTTATGGATATATAAGGAGTTATGTGCTTTGATCTGAGGTGATTAGGTGTTAAATAGGGTGGAAAAAGACCCAAAAATCTCTTTAAAATGATGTTTCCGCGTTGTTTCAGGCAAAACTAACGGTCTGAGTGGTGGACCGTCACTCTGGTAACTAACTATCACTCCAACCATCATTTTTAGTCTATAAAACAGCCTCACTGGTTCAGTTGTGATGGCCAAAGTGATGGTCCGTTGCTGACTTGACGGTCCGTTATTTTGCTAGTCGCTCCTGGACAGCTCGGGCAGCTCTCAGTAAAATGGTCATAACTTTTTACTCCGATGCCAGCTTTTGGCAAAATTGGTATCTTTGGTTGCTGGGTCATGAGCTCAAAATTTCTTTGTAGAATGGGAAATATACTCGTTTAAAGTTGACTATGGCAATGTTGGTAAGAGATGTTTTGATTCGTCTAATAGCAACGACATATTTAAGGCATTAGTATACATAAAACTTGATCATAAAACTACCAAATCACTAAGATTTATTTCTCATTATCTTGACGCATGGTTCTACTATCGGTTGGGATTCTCGGGGTATTACACACTCGTACCCTCTTAAATAGTCTGAGGTGTAGACATTTGGGCAAATTTAGTGGTATAAAGATACTTTTATTTCTAGGGTCATTGATATGCCCGAGTCTAGGTTTGAACATTGGAAGGCCAGATTTGTTGATGGTCTTCCACCACTTTTTGCTGAAAGAGTTAGAAAAGCCATCAAGGGTCAATATGATGTAATCCCTTAGACGGATTTCACTTATGGCCAACTTCTAGAATCTTGTACTGAAGAAGGTCTAAAACTCTGTAATGAATTGAAACTATCTAGACAAAATAAGCTAGGTAGAATTAAATAAAAAATCCAATTAGGTGATTTTTGTGGACAGTTTGGTATGGAAAATCCTCCTTCTACTAGAAAATAGGGTCGTGGATACGATAATCCTGACAAACTCTATAGAAGAAAAATATCTAGATGTAGCTCCAAAGAAGAGCGTGAAGTTATAAAATCTAATCGAAAGTCTTCCATATTTATGAAAAATAGGTCTAAGAGAAACCTAGCAAAAATCAAGTGTTATAGGTACAACCAATATGGTCATATAGCTCCTAATTATAAACTTCAGAAACTCAAGTCTTTAGCACTGTCTGATGAGATGTATGATCAAGTATATGGTTTATTATATACTTTTGGTTCTGAATCTGATTATGAATCTGAATTTGAAAATGATTTTGATTACCTAATTCTTCTGATAATGAAAATCATGAAAAATCTACGACTAATGCTTGTACTGATTGTAATGCTGATAATTGTGATTGTGATGATGCATTTTATAAACTCCAATCTCAATTTGAAGATTTAGAGCTAAATGTTTGCACAATTACTGTTGATAGCGCTTTAGAATTACTAAAAGAAGTAACTGATAAGAAGCTTCGTCAAAAAATTATTGATCTTGCTTCTACATCAACCGACAATTCTAGTAATTCTAAACCTAATAATAGTAAATATGTCAAGAAAAATACTGATTCTAATATTGATATCATGCCTTACTCTATTTCAGAAGTCAATAGAAGACTCACTATTAGTCAAACTCTGGGAAGAGATACAACTTTTGATGATTTGAAAACAGAAGTTGAAAAGTTAAAAAAGGAAATTATTTTTTAAAGCAAAATTAGATGGTCTTAGATCATAGGATTTTGAAAATTGAAGAAGATATTTCTAACATTTCTAAAAATACTACTTCATCTAAATCTAAAGCGAAAGAAAAGGATTTTGAAAATTCTCAAAATATGGATAATATTGTTCAGAAAATAGATTTAAAGCATGATTATTTCTTGGGCATGATGCAAATTGTTACTGCACATAAATGGTATATAAATTGCACTATTTTAATTAATAAAGAATTTTCCATCACTACTATAGCTATGATTGATAGTGGTGCTGATGTTAGCTGCATTCAAGAAGATTTAATTCCAACCAGATATTTTAAAAAAACTACCCACATAATTAAGTCTGCATCTGGTCATAAACTCAATATTAACTATAAATTTCCTAATACTCATATATGTCGAAATAAGGTTTGCATTCTGCATTTTTTTTTGATAAAAAATCAGTTATATCCTCCTATTATTTTAGAGACACCTTTTATCAATGCTATTTATCCTTATATGCATATCGATGCGAATGGTTTAAGGCTACTTATAGAAATAAAGAAATTTGTTATCCTTTTGTTACTGATCCTGTAACAAGAGATATAAATGCTCTAATTAGTATGAAGCAACGGCAGGTAAATTTCTTAAAATTAGAAATAATGAGTATGAATATTCATGAGTCAATAAAGTCTGTAAAAGTCCAAGCAAAATTAAAAATGATTTCTGATTAATTGACTATTGATATTTGTGCTGATCACCCAAATGCCTTCTGGGATCGCAAGAAACATATTGTTTCTCTTCCTTATGAAGATGGTTTCAATAAAGATAAAATACCCACAAAATCTCAACCCTGCCAGATGAATACAGAGTTAGTAGAATTCTGTAAAAATGAAATTGATAGTCTCTTGCAAAAGGGTCTTATAAAATCTTCAAAATCCCCATGGTCTTGTACTGCTTTTTACGTTAATAATGCTGCTGAAAAAGAACATGGTACGCCTACACTAGTCATTAATTATATACCCCTGAATAAAGTTTTAAAATGGATTAGGTACCCAATACCTAATAAAAAAGACTTACTTTCTAGACTATATGATGCTAACATATTTTCTAAATTTGACCTTAAATCTGGTTATTGGAAAATTCAAATTGATAAAGATCATACTTATAGAACTATTTTTAATGTCCCTTTTGGGCAATATGAATGGAATGTTATGCTATTTTATTTGAAAAATGCTCCTTCTGAATTTCAGAAAATCATGAATGATATATTTAATCCTTATATGGATTTCATAATAGTCTATATTGATGATATTCTTGTATTATCAAAAACCCTTGAATTATATTTTAAATACCTGAATATGTTCAAACAAATTATTTTACAAAATGGTTTGGTTATTTCTAAATCAAAAATGAGTTTGTTCCAGACAAATGTTTGATTTTTAGGACATAATATTTCTCAAGGTACTATTGAACCCATACAAAGAGTTATGGACTTTGCTGACAAATTTTCTGATATTATTACTGATAAAACACAGTTGCAAAGATTTCTTGGAAGTCTTAACTATATTTCTCCTTTTTTATGAAAATCTGTCTAGAAATTTAGCTCCTTTATATGATAGGTTAAAGAAGGATTATATAAAGCCTTGGACTCAAGTCCACATTGATTTAGTCAAATTAATTAAAAAAACGAGTTTAAACACTTCCCTGTTTAACTTTAGCTAATCCTGCTTGGTTAAAAATAATCAAAACTGATGCATCAAATACTGGTTATGGAGGAATACTAAAACAAGTTAATCCCCATACTAAAAATGAATGTTTAATTAGATTTCATTCTGGCAAATGGACTGAAAGTCAGAAAAAATACGCCACGGTAGCCCATGAAATGTTAACTATTGTTATGTTTAATTAGATTTCATTCTGGAAAATGGATTGAAAGTCAGAAAAAATACGTCACGATAATCCATGAAATGTTAACTTTCGTTAAGTGTGTTTTAAAATTTCAAGATGATTTATATAATCAAAAGCACCGATCGAAATACAAAAGCATTTTTACATAGCTTGATGACTGTATGGAACCTTTTACCCAAACAAGAGGCCTGTCAGAGATTCATTAAATTTATGTTAAACCCATGTGTCTAGTAATTTAATAGAATATTTTTTCTTACAAAATCCGTCCTTTGGAGGAATTAGATTGTTTTAATGGATCTTTTTTAAAAAAAAATAGTCATTGTTTATTGGACTTTTTTTTAACAAAAACTGATTACAAGTAAATTATAAATCGTTTGATACTTTTTGGGTAATGGGGAAGTCATTTTGGCATGTTTTCCACCAAATATGACTTTTTAAATGATTTTTATTTTCTGTATGAATTTTTATATAAAAAAAATTAACCTGTACATTTTTCACAAATACCAAAAGAAAAACTAATTATATATTTTTTTAAAAAAACCTATGTAATTACTTTGAATTTTTCTATTATAACATTTCTTTTAGCATTTTAATATATGTTTTTTCAAAAACAAAGATTAAAAAATCTTTCACAATCCATACTTATCATCAACATCTCCATGTTTCCCATAAAATATGATTTCACTAAGTCACACAAACTCCCTTAACATTCAAATTGTGATTTTAATAGTTTAAATATTAAAGAAAACAAAAAAAATCAACTGTCAATTTAAATTAAAGAACGGCATTTCTCTCATCTCTTTCTCTTCCCAACTGCTCTCCTACCTCTTTTTCTTATACACTTCATTTGCTGATCAAAAGATAAAAACAATAATTTTTTTTATTTCATAGACAGAATGGGTTAAGAAAAATAGATAGAACTTTGTGATAGATCATGGATAATGGAAGGTATTCAATTTAATTTAAATAAATAAATTATTCATTTATTTTAAAGTGGAAAGTTACTAGAATGTATAAACTGTATGTGTTTACAACATCCCATGATCATAGATTGTAATAGATATAGAATCTCTTCTATCTCTGCAATAACAGTTTTTTTGAATGTCTTTTTGTCTTTTCAGTCAGAATCCCATTAGCATCACAAGGTTAGAAATCAATCGAACGTATGTTGTCAAAATAGGACAACATGCATTACTTGAAATTCTCTTGATTTCCCCATGAAAAGGGTAGAAAATTCTTTTTTCTTTTGTTGTTTAACTTAGTCATGAAAAATTTCCTTAAATTTCTTTCTTTTCATTGAAATATATTTATGTTTTTTGTCATGTGTACTGACTACTGTTGATGCCTTAACTTCACCATTTTTCAGTACAATGGGCTATTGACCTTAAAAGCATTTTCAAGTGCTGTTTTTTCTACCTATGATGTTTAAAAATTCCTTCAACCCTATTTTAATTCTCTCACTCTCCATATGTTGCTTGACTGTAATTAAAACTTCACCTTTTGAGTTCTATTGGCATCACTATTGCTATAGCAAATGAAAACATTTGGGATTTAATAAGTTTCCCTTACTGTGAGTAATTTATAAATGAATCCACTTTTTTCGTTTATATGTTCACAACTTCAGATGGATGGGAAATTAATTTAATGTTTTGCATCCCCCCTTCTTCTAATCATATTAAAGGAGTGCGACTTTGTTGGAGTCTCGGAGATCAACTCAGGATTTATCTAAGAAAAATTTAAAAATAATAAAATGAATTATGATGCAGAGTAGGGCTAATTGAAAATTAAGTTTTATTTTTTCTGTTTGTGTTTACAGAGAAGATGCCTAATGTGCTTGATTAAGTCTTGAAATAAGTACGATATTTGATAATAAATTTGAGAAAAAATTATCTTTTGTTACTATGTTTCCTTCACGTGTTTCATTGGTTTCACAAATATTGTCATGATGTTCTTGTGCTTGTGTATTATGGCCGCACAAAATTCTAACAATTTAAAAAGTTTATGAGAATATGATATGTACAAATTTACATGGGAACAATACTTGATTTTTTCTTATTGAAGACAGAAAAAATTTCAAATGAACTAGAACAATATTTTATATTATGTGAGAAGAATACATTAACTTTCATGCCTTAAACAAACTACATGTTAAGTTGATATCTGAAATGAATAATTAACGCATCTCAATTATTTTTTTCTTAGAGTTGCTTTTCAGAAAATGCTTAGTAGTTGTAGCAGTGGTCACAAACGCACAAATAGGAGAAAGAAATATCTTTAATGTTGCCAATGAGCGATGTGACACCACTCTTAGGGAAGGTATTTCATATACTCGCTTCTATTATAATTTGAAGTTCTGCATTATTGTGTTTTGTATGATCTATGCCACTAAAGTGCTGCCAAAGTAATATGCAGTATAAAATGCGCCTAAAACTTTGAAAGGATGGAGCTCCTTATAATTCTCTATTTTTAGTTTAAAATATTCGAAATTGAAAGTCTCCTTATTTTTGTGTGTGTCGACCCTTATTACTCTTGGGTTCGGAAAATACTTTAACATATGAGTTTTTCTAAAGTATTTTAGAATTTATTTTCATCTCTACAAACATTTACAGAAAATGATGTTGTATGAACAACTATAGTACTTGAAACAATTTCTCTACTATTCAAGAATTATATGAAGAAGTAGAGAATAATACAAGAAAATGATACAATAACTTAAGCTCAAAAAAGGAAGAATATAGGATAAGCATAAATAAGAGTTGAGGCATATAGGCAGAAGTTGCAAGGTGACACTATTATTATGATTACAAAAACTCTTATTGTAAACTCTGTGGATCAAGAACATTATAGGTTTTGATAGAATGTTGAAATCGATAATAAAGAAAAATATAAATGAATAAGGTAAACTCTCTCCTTAGTTTTTTTAAAATAAGCAATAAATTAAACATATCTGAAAAATTCAAATGTTTGAAAAGTGATAATAAAGCATTTTCAATACAAATTATATAGTTCATATACACATACGCATATATTATTTCTCTTTTTTTTTTTATTTACTTCGAGTTAGCAAAAAGTAATCAATTTATATTTATCAATTATTTGCACTTTTTATCTTTTAGCTTTATTTAATAAGTTAAATAAAAAATTTAATACTCCATTTTTCATGTGAGTCTAAAAATTTTTCACTAACTATTAAACAAATAATAAATAAATGGCTATGAAGCAAATGGTGTAAATTTAACAATTGATGAAATAAAAAAATTCAATATGATCAAACTAATAAGATAATTTTATGTTTTTTTCACTATTAATTTTCGCGCAGCGTGCAGGCCATATACTAGTAATAATAATAAGGAGAATATAGAAGAGGTGATGTGGTACCTCCTAATAGCCTCCATTATCTATTTATTTTAGTTTTCATAGTTTAAAAATTATTTATTCAATTCACCATCTTTTCACCTCCTACTATAATTATTTTCTTTATTAGAGATCTTACTATGTACTCATAAATTCTTCCATCCCCAATTTTTATAATTCTTAATTAATTTTATTTATTTAATATATTTGTAAGAAAGTATAAATTTTTACATTTCAATATGAAATAAAATATGTAGTACATATTAAATGCAAAATGTGATACGATTGTTCTAATTTGGAAATTGACAAATATATCTCTAAAATGAATGTCATAATGGTGATCTATTAAGTTTAGAATTACTTTCACCAAACACCTTTTATATACATGTATAATTAATGTCTATAAAATACAATGTTATATTCAATATATAATTCTTTTACCTGTCAATAGTAATTACAAATTTATGTATATTTACTCGTTCCCTACACCTCTAGCATACCATCTATAACTTGACTTTGACAATAAGCTTTTGGCTCAAGCATTCGGTAACTAATTTACTTTTTACCTTTTCATGTTTCTCTATGTCTCTTTGGATTGCTTAAGTTAGCACATATATTTTATGTTGTATTTTATTGATGATAAATTTATGGGATGTTTGTATTAACATCACATACATTTGGTGTTGCAATGACTGAATAATCTCCTTGCATATAACTATTGCATGCTTCAAAATGATCAGAAACATGTTAAGTTTTCTAATGTTTTCTTTGATAATATCTCTAAATTTCTTGCTTAAATTATTTTCTGTTGAGTATTGGTATCAGAACTATGTTGTTTAAAGTTACGAAAGTAGTATTTGGATTTATTTGATTAATTTATTAATTATGATAAAATTAGATTTAGATATCCACCAAAATATTATAAATATTTCTTAGATGAATAACGAACAAAAATTATAAAAATATAAAGAATTGAAACAAATAATATCTGAAAAACGTAAAGAATCAAAAATAAAGATAGAAAGACTACAGTATAACATAATTATCGAAGTTAGTAAAAACTCAATAAATGCACAAAGAGAAGCAATATCAAATTTAGAATCAACAATAGATAGTCTAGAATATATATATCAACATAACCTATATACATTTAAATAAAATAAACAAAGAAGAATTTATAATAAATGAAAAAACATATGAAAATCACGAAGGATTAAAAATAAAAATAGTATTCTCTAATTTAGAAAGAAGATATAAGAAAATAGGTGAATATTTATATTTAATGTTAGAAAAAAAAGAATTAAAAGTAGAAGATAAGTTGGTAGCCATGGTAAAAATAGAAAGAGAAAACGAAGAAATAGATACGAAAAAAGAAATAAATAAAATAAAACAACAAACCACAGAAGAAATACAAAAAATAGAAGAAACTAAAAATAGTAGGACTGCTGAATTAGAAAAAGAACTACAAATACTAAAAGATCTGTATGAAAAAAGACAAAAAGAAAAAGAAGAAAAAGATAAAAAACAAAAATTATTAAACGAGCTAAATCAATTTAAAGAAAACTTAGAAATAAAAAATAAAGAATCAGAAACCAGTGAATTATAAATAAATACAATAGATGCTGAAGAAACAGATAATTATGATTCGGAAGGTAGTGAAACATATACAGAAATTCTAGAAAACATAGGAAAATTATAAATTAATGAAAAACAAGAAGTAATTAATAAAGAAAACTTAGAAAATACAAACACAAAAATAAATACTCTTAATAAAGAAGACAATGAAAACATAATACCTAGTACATCAGAAATAAGAAAACTAACATATTATTATAAAGATAAGTTTAAAAAATATAACCTAAAAAATGAATATAACAAATGGACACCAAAATAAATAATTAATAAAAATTATAACTTTTTGGATTTACATTGTGTAATAGACACAAATAAAATAATATAATTATGGGGCAGGATACATGTCAAAACAATTATTAGATAATAATATAGATATAACAAATACACCAGAATATATAGAAAGGACATTAATAGGAACAGTAAAATTATGGTTTTTAAACCTAGCCGAAGCAAGTAAAAAAGTATTAAGATCTAATAATAAAACAGAAGGAACATCAACAACTACTAAAATATCACTAACAGAAATATTGAAAAAATATGAAGTAGCTATAAGAGATGAATTTAGTAGTATAACAACAGAAGAAGAACAAAATAAAGAAAAAGATACGAATAGAATTTAATGTTAAAATTAGAAATATGTAATATGTGCTATATAGATGAATATACGTGCGCATTTAAAGAATACTAATATAAGGGAACATATAATATAGAGGAAAGTAAAGAAATAAGAAGATTATATTTTAGCAAATTACCTGAACCATTTAGTTCAAAAATAATAAAGAGTTGGGATGAAGCAAAAATAGTAGAGACCCTAGGAGAAAGAATAAAATTTTTACAACAATGGTATAGAAATCTATGTGAAAAATATAGAGAAGAAATAAAAATGAAAAAAACATTAATAAGAAATTTAGCATGTTGCAAAGATAAAATAACACCTCAATTTGGATATGAAGAAAGATATTATAAGAAAAGAAAAAGACATAAGAAATATAAGAAATACAAAAAATCAAAATATAAATATAAGAAACCAAGAAAAAGATATTATGTAAAAAAATTATAAACATAAAAGACCATATAGGAAAAAGAAATCTATAAAAGAATGTACTTGTTATAATTGTGGGAAACTAGGACATTTACCTAGAGATTGTAAAATGCCTGAAAACCCAAAAAAGAAACAAATATCAGAAATAAAAATAGAAAATACAGAACATATGCAGATAGGTTATATAGATTATGAATTAGAAAGTAAAGATAGTATATATGAAATTTCGGAGAATGAAACAGATAATGAAATAGATAGTGATTTAGATGAATCAAATGACTGAAGAAGATATAAAAATAAACCAAATAACTGAAGAAGATATAAAAATAATAACAAAGGAAGAATATTTAAATGAAGAAGAAACTGATCAAAAAATAATATTTGATAATAATATATGTGACGAAATAAAAGGAAAAGAGTTAGACTTAACTGTAGAAAAAATATTTAAAATACCAACAATAAAAAATATATTTAGTAGAAAAAAGGACGAATACTACGTAGTAAGCCAAAAAGAACGTGTAATAGACTATAGATATGCAAAAGGTAGAGCTAGTATACCACTAGTAACAAAAAAATAATTAATAAAAAAATAAACGATATAAAAAGGAAAGACCCAATAAAATATGTACACTTTGGAGGAACAGAGCTATTGATAAAAGCATGTTTTAGAGAAGGAATAGATACACCAATAAAATTATATTTAGCAAATGATAGAATTATAAAACCTATAGAAAAAATTATAATAAATGTCATAAAAGAAAATTTAATATACCAAAAATTTAAGTTTATAATAAGTGTGAATTATTCAATAGCAATAACAAATAAAAATATAGATAAATCATTAGTATTATATTGGAAAATATCAGGAATAGAACTAACCCCAGGAAGTAAAATATTTACAGCAAGATGTAAAAATCTATATGTATTTACAACAAAACATAAAATAATAAGAACAAATAAAATTAATAAAATACAAATAGAAAGTCTTTTCGAACAATTTGTAAAAATAATTGATAATAATGATTATAGTTACAAAGAAATAGATATAGAAGAAGATTTAGAAATAATAAATGATAGAATAAGTACAAAAAGAATAGCTCATGAAAAACCATACAATATAGAACATACACAATTATCTATAACATATAATAAAGAAAGATTATTCATAAAAAGAGCTTTAACATGAAATGAAAATATATGTACTTGTAAAAATAATAGTAGAAGGATATTATAATAGGTATTATATACCTATGATAGATACAGGAGCAGAAGCAAATTTATGTAGATATAATTGTTTACCAAAAAGTAAATGAGATAAATTAAAAACACCAATAGTAGTCAAAGGATTTAATAATGAAGGAAGTTTAATTACATATAAAGCTAAAAATATAAAAATACATAAAATAATAACAATAGAAGAAATCTATAATTATGAACTAACATCAAAAGATATGCTTTTAGGAATGTCATTTTTAGATAAATTATACCCACATATAATAACTAAAACAGATTGATGGTTTACAACACCATGTAAACAAAAAGTAAGAGAAAAAAGAGTTATTAATAAAATAAGAAAGAAAACTGATTAGATAAAAGGAAGTGAAAAAATTACACAAAATTTAGAAAATATAAAAAATACAGAAGACACAGTAGAACTAGTTGTATTTTTGATAAATAAAAAAGAAATAATTATATTTTCAATAGATAAGGTAGAAATAATAGAGGAAAAATTAACACAATTATATAGTGAAGATCCATTAAAAAGATGAAAAAAACGTAGAACTACTATAAAAATTAAATTAATAGATAAAAATAGCATGATAACTCAAAAACCATTAACATATAATTTTGATAATTTAAAAGAATTTAAAATGCATATAGAAGAATTATTAGAAAAACAATATATACAAAGAAGCAATAGTAAACAAATAGCCCAGCGTTTATAGTAAATAAACATAGTGAACAAAAAAGAGGAAAAAGTATAATGGTGATTGACTTTAGAAATTTAAATGCAAAAATTATGACATACAATTATCCAATACCAAATAAGATATTAAAAATAAGACAAATACAAGGATATTACTACTTTAGTAAATTTGATTGTAAATCATGATTTTACCACTTAAAGTTAGATGAAAATTCTAAGGAATTAACCGCATTTACGGTACCATAAAGATTTTATGAATGGAACGTATTACCATTCGGATATAAAAATGCACCAAGTAGATACCAACACTTTATGGATAGTTATTTTAAACAATTACCTAATTGTATTGTATGCATAGATGATATACTACTATATACAAAAACTAAAGAGGAACATTTAAAATTATTAGAACAATTTACAAATATAATAGAAAAATCGGGAATAAGTTTAAGTGAAAAGAAAGCCAAAATTATGAAAAACCAGATAGAGTTTTTAGGATTACAAATAGATAAAAGTGGAGTAAAAATGCAACAACATATAGTACAAAAAATAATAAATTCAAAAGAAGAATTAGATACAAAAAAGAAATTACAATCATTTTTAGGATTAGTAAACCAAGTAATAGAATATATACCAAAATTAGCTGAAAACCTAAAGCCATTACAGAAAAATTTTAAAAAAATATAGAATATGATTACAACGAAGAAGATAGAAAACAAGTTCAAAAAATAAAAATACTTTCTAAAGGGTTACCAAAATTACAATTTCTAGACGAAAATAAAAAATTTATATATATAGTAGAAGCAGATGCTAGTGAAAATAGTTATGGATGAGTACTTAAATATAGATATGAAGAAGAAAAATTAGAACATCATTGTAGATACTACTCAGGTACGTTTAATAAAACAGAAATAAAATGAAAAATAAATAGAAAAGAATTATGTTCGTTATATAAATGTTTATTAACATTTGAACCATATATTATATATAACAAATTTATAGTGAGAACAGATAATACCCAGGTTCGGTGGTGGCTAACAAAGAAAATACAAAATTTAGTTACAACAAAAGAGATTCGGAGGCTAGTATTGAATATATTAAATTTTACATTTACAATTGAAGTAATTAGTACTAACAAAAATGTTATTGCAGATTACATATCAAGACAAAGCTACACAGACTGATATAATAGAAGATGATGCTTTAGAAAAAATACTCAAAACCCTAACTACGCTTTCAATGAAAGTGGACAGTATGGGTAATAAAATAGAAAAGCTAAAGACTAATGAAGTTAAACTGAAGTCTAAAGCTATGAATCAACTAACTTACCAGTGTGCAGAGCTATGTCGATCGGAAGACATCAAAATTCCATAGCTAAAAGGAGATGTTGGGACACTCCATAAAACCCATAACGTTTATCAATCTACAATTGCAGGTACAAGCAAAGGAGTTAGAGGACAAAGATATCAGAACATGAACATGGATAAGATATTTGAAAAACCATTTACACCAAAAATACAAAAAGATCCCTTGTACATACCCCCACAAATTACCACATATCAAGAAAGTTTGAACCAAGATAAAAAAATTTATAACCACATAACCCGAGCATACATAGAAAATATCAACAAAATACAGACTTATCTAAACCTTAAACCCAGAGCCACAGATATCTAAGAACCAAACACAAACTATATAACCCAAAAATTACAAGGTAACAACAAGTTAATCGCACTACCGAAAACCAACCCATGCTTAGTTAAAACTTGTTTCAGTTATGGATTATTAAATACCGTATATACACATGAAGGAAATGAACTAACAGATATACCAGAATTATATAGAGCATTCACCACTTATAAAAGAATAACCAAAGGAAATCTATTTTTTATAAAGTTTTATACTGCACCAACAGAGATATTATATGATGAGATCAAACCAATTATACAAATTGTAACAATAGGATTAACTAGAGATATGATTATACCGGAAGATATTGTTCAGCAACCAGAGATACATAAAATCGAGAAACCTAATTTTTATGCAAATAAACAACTTATTAAAATATCTACAGTTGTTCAAGAATTAGCAAATAATTATATCAATGGAAACCCTATATGAAGCTATTATTCAAGAGATTATCAAATGATTTATTCAAATTCAAGAGAACTACGACAAACAGATATGGAAGATGCTAGACAATGGATTCTAACATTACTCAACCCAGAGAAACAACCAACTACAAGAGCAATTAAGAAAGGATTTATTTCAGAAGAATTATTAACAAGATACTGCAAGATAATTGGGCACAAATATCCAGACCATCAATGTTCGATATGTAATGGAGAAGATAATATTATTCCAGAAGTTCAACTGGAATAGAAGAAGATAAGGACGACAGCTGGAAGATACACGATAAAAGATAGAAAGACACGGAGCAATAATAGAAAGATAAGAAGACAAAGCATTATGAAAATGACATATGACATTGAGAAATGTGAAATACGTAAATTATGTAAACATTTACCATTCTTAGGCTAGACTAGCCTATAGCCTTTTTGACTTTTCTTGTTTTTTTGACACTTGCCATTTTACTTTTTTAGGACCATTATTAATCTTTTATTTTCTTGACAGATGTAAAGTAGGAATAATATAAAGTAGTATACACGTTTTCTTTTAGGCTATAGATATGTAAGCCTTCGGCAAAGTTAAAGTCAAGACTTTCATGTGTTGAAAGCAAGCCTTCCTTCTTGTACACAAAAAACTTTTTGAATATTTAATAAAAAAATAGATATATTTCTAAGGAAAAACTATGGATAAACAAAGCCCAGAATTATCAAACCTACCAGAACAGGTATATTTATTTACGATTATGAATAGCTTAATTCAAAAATTCCTGACAATCATGATATGATAAAATAGGTTCATGTTAGTTACTTTATAGTAGAATTATTCGAAGAATAGCATGTTAAGAAGTTTATTAGCAAAGTGGAAAAGGAGAAAAATTCCTAAGAACTATGCCATCCTAAAGGTGAAACCGGTGAGGCAAGAAAGCCGTGATAAGGGAGTAGCCAGAGTAGAGGCGCTGTTTAAGGGAAAAGTATCCAGATTACCATGCTAATAGTGACCGAAGAACATGTTATTTAAGAATAATCTAGTACATAGTAATCTAAAATGATCATATTTTGTTACGTGTATGATTGAAGAGAATATTTTGAAAAAAGCATCATATGAAAAATAAATACTTATTTATCTAACGAAATGGTAGATAAATTTAAAATAATTGTTTTGTATGTACTTAAGGATATAGAAATTGTAGATATAAGAAAAATCATATTAGAAAAAATATTTGATAAATATTTTATGACAAGAATAAATTACATACCACACCTACCTACCTACTCTTACAAATATCTACATGCCAAACCTACACATCAACCATGATAAATTACGTATATTTAGAATATTGGAAAATGGACATGAAAAATATACAATTAATAGAAAGACTAATGAAAACAAATCTAGAAATATATATGAGAACTAAAGATACAAAATATGGAATTACTTAATGAAAATATACAAGAATTATTAAGATTAAAACAAACAACCAGTAAATATTATGATAAAGCATTTAATAAATCATAAATTACTAAAATCCAATTCCAAGTTATCCAAGTTATTCGTAGAAACCTAAGCATCATATGAACAATATGACAAGCTATATATCTGATGAAATTAAGATACTTGTTTTATATATCATTAAAGACTTAGAAATAGAAGACATAAAGAAAATAATATGGAAAAAAATAATTTATGAAGAATCATTAAGTCTAGAATGGTTAGAAGATATGCATGATCTTAGTTTATATTATTCAGATAGTTATTACTCAGTTAGTAATAGTTATTATTCAGATGGAAATTATATAGATTAAAAATATTAGAATATATTAAAAGAGTTAGAGAAAAACAAAGTTGGCTATACGAAAAAACTAATTATAGAAACCAGCTTAGAAAAGGAAGAAAACAATTAAAAAAAAGATTAATTTGGATAGATAAAATCATGAAACAACTAGAATTAAAAGACAGTTTAGAATATGATTTAGACATAGAATTATTCATAGAAGAAAAAGACAGGATAATTAAGGAAATAGATAACCTATAATTTAATATCAGATATAGTATAATTAGAATAAATTATTACAAAGAAATTTGCAGTATTACAACTACTTTAGGATAAAATGATAAAATATGAATATTTAAAATATTGGAGACAAGATATAGAAGAAATCAGATTAATAGAAACACTTATGAAAGAGAATTTAATTGAATATTTTAGAACAAAAGATATAAAATATTTAGAATACCTTCAAAATAATATACAAGAATTACAAAGACTACGAGAAAAAACTAAAGAATATTACAGTAAAGCATTTAATCAAATACCATTTAATCACCCTCCAACATATGAACATCAATTAAACTAAAATAAATAAATTTAAAATAAAAATATTTAGAAAAGTTAAGAAACATCCATGCACAAATAAAAATAGATCTATTAGAGTTATAATAGATCTATTTATGTTATCCGCACCCCCCTTCAATTGGTAATCTTCCTTTTTAATTTGTTTCTGTTGGACATCTTTGTAGGTAATATTGGTCTGATTTTGATTGATCCATACAAAAACTCTTGTTTTAATTATTCTTTTTTATCGAGAAAATACATCATTTCTCCCCTGAACTTGTCGCCACAACTTACTTTAGCCCTTAAACTAAGTTTGTAACTATTTGCCCCTCCTAACAACTTTATAGTAAATTAATTTCAACACTTAGGGGGCGTTTGGTAGAGTGTATAAGAATAATGCAAAATATGGTGTATTAGTAATGCTTGTGTTAGTTATGCTTGCATTAATTATGCTTGTATTTTTCTTATGCAGTGTTTGATTCGATGTATTAAAACAACATGAATTACATCATTTCTAAAAATATTTTTTTTTACATAATACCCTCAATATATATGTTGGAAAGGATGCGAAATTTTTTTTGAGGGGTAATAGGGTCTTTAAGCATGTTAATGCATGCATTAGATCCATTGCATTACTAATTTTGAGGTATTAATAATACACTCATCAATACACAATAGTGTATAACTAATGCTTGCATTAGTTATACATAGGGTAAAAAGGTATACCAAACAAGGTTCTACTAATACACATTAAACTAATACATGCATTAACATTTTAATACACTCTACCAAACAACCCCTTAAGGTTGAATACCACTCTCACAGCGGAAAGTGTATTACATGCGCCCACACATTAGTGCCACATCAATGTCACGTCGGAGCCACGTAAAAAAATAATTTTAAAAGTAATTTCATATATATATATATATATATATATATATATACATAAATTAAAAAGAAATCCTCTTCAACCCCCACCCCCTTCCCCTCTATCTGTAAAATTGTTCTCATAAGCTTGGTGAAAGGAAAAACATCAGCTTTCCAACGATGAACAAACATCAGCTTGGTGAAAGAAAAAAAATAGAAAAGTCACTAATTTGTTCCGAACTAGGCGTAGATATTCCTGCTAAGAATGACTTGACGAGAGTGAGAGCTTGATGTTTCTTCTTCACCCCCACACCATTGGAGTCAAATATGGACAAAATTCCTCTACACAGATTCAAACCCACCACCTATTCGATGAAATGCCTCAACGAAATTTGAATCCAACCCACCATCTATTCAAAAAATGCCTCAATGGGAATCAACTCAATCAACAACGATATCAATTTCTCTTCAACAATATACGAATCCACCAATCCATTCACCCGATTATACAAAATTGAATTCATCAAAATTGGTGAATTTTCGATAAGCACAAGATGCGAGAACTGAGAAAAATTAATAAGGAGTTGACGATGACCTTGTTCGATAAAATATCAATCGAATTACCAGTAAATGAAAACCAACATTTCTGCAATTTATGGGGATTTTGAAGGAATACGAGAATTAAGAACTGTGATACGAAGTTAAGAAACATTGAAATAATGGAGATCAAGTAAAAATTTTGAAATTGTGAAAGAGATAAAGCGGGAAGGATGATTTTCTTGAAAGTAGTTGAATCCAATGACATTTTTGAATTTTGGTTGAGAAAGAGAGGGAAGGAAAATGTTATGGAAGGAAAAGAGGGGTTGGGCGGTATGAAGAAGAGAGGAGAGGGCTGTTATGAAGAAGATAAAGAAAACGGGGTGGGGTAGGGGTGGGGGTTACAAAGAGGATGAAGAAATGGGGGTGGGAGTGGGGGTTACGAAGAAGATAAAAGTGGGGCCACATTTATTTTTTAATTAAAATACGCGCTTTGTTTTCTTTTTTTAAAAAAAATCCACGTCAACATTAAGGGTAACATTAATTCACTTTAAAGATATTAAGGGGGTAAACAAACGAAAGCTTAGTTTTAGTGCTAAAGTAAGTTATGATGACAAGTTCAGAGGTGAAATGATGTATTTTCTCCTTTTTATCTCGTTATTAGCTTTGTTTATTAAACTTTTGAGCCAAAAAGGAAAAAAATCATTGCATCTTAATTTATGCGCGAAATCTTTTGCTTTTTGTGTGTTAATTTAATTAATTTTTAAAATTAAATTAAATTAATTTTATGTTTTAATATTAAAAATTAAATTTTCAAAAACTATATAATCGTATTAATTAGGAATATTTCAATATATATTGAGAAAAATAGAAAGTTTAGTTATTTAACTTAATCTTTAATGATTTTAACAACAAACTAATTAACAATAATCAAAGACAATCCTTTGACAATAAAAAATCTTAGGACAAATACCAAAAATTTTAGTTGCTCTTGTTTTCTTTATTTTTAAGAACTTATATGAGATCTCACCTGTTTTTAAAGAATTTCTCCACATATCCTCTGATATGATTTGGGCATCAATTTGTATGTCTTTTTTCAAAATCAAAAGATTTTCCGTTAAAAACCTTGAACATAGACGAGTTATTAGTATCTAATCTCGCCGGATTCTTTTACAGGTCTTTTTTAAATAAAAGATAACTTTAGTTACAAAAACTAAAATTAACCCCACTAAAAATGGTTTTAAAAAATAAATATTTTACCATCATAGCAGACAAAGATTACTTTATAGTTGCTACAACAAAGGAGTAAGAAACAAAAGTTATTTACTTTATGAACCTTGAACATTAATGAAGAAAGATGAAGACGACATATCTTTCTTACATATATAAAAATATATATTGAATTAAAAATAGAATTTAAAAAAATAAGAACATCGAGAATACAACAAGCAAATTCATGAATAATGTTAAATATATATAAGGAAGGCTAAGAAGATAGCACTTCAGCACTTCATTTGAATTCAATTCAATTTCTATTCAAATTTAAATTCAAATGTCAATTTAATTCGTTAATAAGATTAATTTGTTATTTTTCCTTATCCTTAAATTTTTCAAATCTAATGCATCTTCTAAGGCAAGACTTTATTCTTGTTTCTAATACTGTTGTTGTTTGTCACGACCCGAGACTACCCTCTAGTCGTAACACAGTGCTTTGAACTACAAGTGATCCCAAGCTAACCCATGAACTGGCATACAGTTGAGCAATTGATTTAATATGTATATAACAAAATGTAATGTAATGTGTTGAGTGGAAGCACAATCATGAGAAAATCTTATTTAATGTAATACTGAATAAGTTTACAATATGATATATATGAAGAAAGAACTAGATTTATAATATCATGACTCTGACTCACTATCTATGAAGCCTCTACAATACTGACTATAGATAGCTGGGACATGCCTCCAACTACCACTAATTCATACATATGAATAATCAAAATAAATTACATGAACTACAACTAACCGGAGTCCCCGAAATAAGAAAACTCATCACCTACTCGTTAGAAGTTACAAACTGTCTGAGTATGATGTGTAGGCTACAACTGGTACTTACATTATGAGACAATATAGCACATAGACATATATGTGGATAAGTACTTTGGAATATAATGAGTAAGTGGGGTTAAATGAAATAAGTAAAACTGATTAGGAACATAATCCTAAAACATGCAGGCTAAGTGCAAGTAGACTCACTAAGAGACTGAAATAAACTGAAAACTGAAGTATCTTAAAACATGAGTAACAAATATGATCTGATAAGCTGGTGAATCACTACACTTAGTTTCTTAAGTCTTTAATTTTGTAGAATAAGTATAACTGAAGCTTGGAAGTAGTAAAAACATAAATGCTGTAAGAAATTCTCTTGTAAGGCTGAATATGTTGTAAAAGTTATACTGAGGATGACGTATGAATATTGGGTCTGGAAACATGAACATGTAAAACTGAGAATGCATGACCAAGTACAGCATGTACTGACATGATCTAAATAACATAAAATATCTATAAAATTGATTGTATAATTATTGAAATCTGATTACTTGGTCAAGCAAACCTAAACTTGTACACACTGAGTAATGATTGAATATGGGAGTTATCATGTAACCGACATAAATCATATGAGATATCATGAAGTCCAACGTCTGACCCACGTTGAGGGGGGTTATTCTATCCTTATCATTGGAATAGAACCTGAACTGGAGTGATCACTAAACTGAGCCCATATTGGGTAAGAGAAAACACTCTCTGGCGAGGTCCCTAAACCTATGGTGGCACGTAATTTCTGGGGAAGTAGGATGCACTGAACCCATACTTCCCCCTAGTGCTAAATCCTATTCCCAGCTGAAAGACAATGAAATACTAAGTAGTGCATGCACTGATAACTGATAAGCTCAGGTCATGGTATTCTGAAAATAATAGTGCATATGGATTCTGAGGTAATCATAAACATATAAACTGGTAATGCTCAACATGATCATGGTGTTCTGAATATGATATTAAAACCATGGTCTAACTGACTTATTACTTGAAAAATGGAAATCATGTAAAACACATAGGTATCAAGTGTTCATAACACGCCAGTACTGAATGATTATAATGAAAATTCAATATCAAACTTGAAATATTGTAGTAGTATGTAATGATGGTTCAAAGATCCCAAAACATAGATATTTCATCAAACATGTGAGAATCATGAATTTGAACATGGGAATGTCTTAAACATAAAAAAATAGCATGGTTACGTGACTAAGATCATAACATGAAAATACAACATGAAATTCACTTGAATATAACATGAGAGATTGAAGCTTAAATCATGAGATAACCTAACTTTTCATGTAATCATTCTTGGACATGAATAGAGTCAAACTACTAAGGAAACACATGAATTTAATCCACCTTGAACATACAAAACTCCATAATAAGAGAAAAATCCATTCTTAAATTGAAAAAAGGGTTTTTGGGCTCCATGGGTGAAAAGGAACCCATGGATAAAGATTCACATACCTTAATTGAATGAATTCTTGAAGAAACTTGAAATTGGAACTTGAACCCTTGAATTATTAAGGAAGAAAGCTTGAATCTTAGGACTTGAATGATGAACTTATGAAAGAAACCCTATTCTTGATGTTTTCTTGAAGATTCTTGAACTTGAAAGCTTGAATTCTTGGATTCTTAGGAAAAAAGTTTGGAATTTGTTCTTAGGAAGAAGGAGGATTTACATAAGGGTTTGATGATGAAAAGTGGGTAAAATAATGCCTTTTTGGTATTTTAATCCGTCACTTGGGTGCTTGGGGGAAAGTAAAAATGACTAAAACACCCTTTGGGCTTGTACTTTTGGATGCAATAAAAGCATCTTATGCATTCTGGAGCTTGACGCGGTAATTTAGTCTCGCACCGTGGCACTATCGCGGCAACTTACTGGTTCTAACAAAAATTATCATAACATTTTGCTCGGGTATCAGATTAAGACAAAATTGGCATAGTTGGAAAGATAAGTCAGTTATCTATAATTTGATGGGTATTGATATGAAAAATTCCATATATATAAGAAGTTATACACGTTCAAAGTTGGCCCTTGTAGAATCAAATACCAAAATTTGGTCGAATCAAAGGCTCTTAGCTCAACTTTGCCCTAAGTGAATCCTATGAAGATTTTTCACCTCATAAGCCGTTCACATACTAGGATAAAGATCATGATACATGTATTCAATATAAATCATGGGATTAGAGTTTACACACGTAGAAATAACTTTTTAATTTTTATCTCAAGAATGCGGGTGTTACATTATCTCTCCCTTAAAATCATTCGTCAATGAGACTGGTTAGACTGAGAATACTAAGGCAACTGCGACTATATACTGAACATGCATGACTTGGATTATGATTGCATAACTGAGTCTGAGTATGATACATGAACTGAACTAATTTCGTGAATACATACAATTACATGAGACTGGTTATAAGGTTGAGATAGAAATGAGAGAATCAACTTATGAGTAACCATTACCTCAAGCTAGATCTAGTTTTGTGAAGAAAAGTTGAAAGGTTTAGGACATGAGAACTCAGGGTATTAAAACACCTCCCCCTTTGTATCATTCATCCCCCGAATGATACTGACTTGGCTGAAATACTAAGGAAAGACTAAGATAATGCATAGGGAAACTTACGAACTAAATCATGACTGAATATCTAAATCTGAACCATGGTGCATGAACTGAACTAAATTCACAATTTATATGGATGCGAATAAATTACCTCTTGGAATGGCTATACTCATGAAACTTCAGATAGTAAGACTAGATCCAAAGATGGAAAAATCATAGGAACTTATCTGTCTGACTGCTATATAGAGTTGTTGGCTATACGAACTTAATTATACTAACAGCTTATACTCAATTGGAGTATTTCTTCAACACTCTTTCTAAGAAGTTCTAATAATAGTGGGGAGCAAAGAACTTGGGAACGATCTAAATAAGATATATGAGTAACGACTCTTAATATGGCTATAACTCTGTAACATGGAACATAGGCCTATGAAAACATAAACTAGGATAGAATTACTAGGTATTAGGAAATGCAACTTCCCAATTCAAGATTAACCTCACTCCTTAAATACTCCTATGGGTACATATAACTACTTCAGCCAAAGTTTGAGTTGAAATACCTGCTCTCACCATGTTCAAGACTAACTCAAAATTACAAGGTATTGCACATAACACCATAATGCTAGTCTGAACCATTAATTCAATACCCCATGTATTTTCACAACTCGTCTCAAGAATCTTTCTTCTTACCACCTCAATAACTAAATTCAGCCTCTTACTAGGAATTTACTAGCGCATAATGGATCCATCCACTTATATACCAACATGACATTTAAGACAATCATTATAACCACCTACAAACTTCTAGGCAAACACCCATAAAAGTATCTTTCTCATATTCTCTAAACCTCTATCAATAATAACTTTCTTGAACCATTCTTACGAAGACACACATAAAGTTTTTCAACTAACCATGACATATACCAAAATCTTTGCCTCACTCTTACAGCCTTAAATAAAACAAGCATACTACAATCTTTCCTTAACATGACATATTTACTCTCTCCCATCTAAACAATTGTCCATTACCACTATCTTTACATAAGGAGAGATCACTAAAAGTTAGAACATGAGGACCCGAGGCATGAAAGAATACTATACATAAGTTGGCCACTTAATTGAGGCCTGACAAATAGAGTATCCACAACATGGATTAATTGCAGAGATTAAAACTGAGGATATACATGACATAATCTAAATTTTCACTGGTCATTAAGGGTGTACCATGAGTACCTAGAATTGAACATTCTATAAAGCATGAGTACATGAGTCATGAGCTGCATGACCTGAGTTTGGAGTTCATAATTTTAGGGAATATAATTTTTACTACTAAGTGAACTGGAACTCCTTATACTAGGAATTTGGAGCGTACATAATTCTACGGAAAGTGCATGAATATGAGTTATGATCATGGAGATGACATGTAAGGCATGAGTAGATATCGTGATGAATGAAGTAAAAAAATTTTCACTAAGATAAGAATGGGTCGGACATCTTCCTCCCCTATTGTTGCTCTACAATGCACCAGCCTTACTACTAGAATCTGAGAACCTGACTTAGTTCGTTGTTCTATCATCTCTCCCTTAGCTTTAAGTCATTATTCCAAGTCTGTGGGGCCCTAAACTCTAAACTAAACTTTAATCACTTTACTCTAGAGTCTGAGATATAACAATACACATATAATAAACTCAACCTGAAAGACTACATCTAAAAGTGTAAAATCTGCTGCTAGTACTTTCTTCTGACATACAACTCTTATCTTTTTATAGCCTCAGTAGTCATCATATAATAACGCAAACACTGACTAACTTAGAATCTTTCTGAGTATCACAATACCCTGAGTTCACACCATCTAGAATTTTAACTCTTTCTTCTATTAGCTCAACCATCCATAATTCAAACTTAGATTCTAACAGTTAACATAGATATACCCAAACCTTTAATGAACCATACTAAATTCCTTCATAGCATACTAATATCACATAACTTATATTTTTCCATAAACCATAAGAATTATCATTTCACCAACATACCCAACATCATCAACCTATAACCCATAAGTTAGCAAATAAGAACATCATATACTACATTGCCTCATTTACACTTAACAACTCAAGGGTACTATCTAAGCACACACACTGTTAAAACTTAGAAATAATATAATTCCATATCACCTTGGGTACACCTCTAGATAATACACACATCATCATACTTAATTTCGGATCAACAATTTAAATTCTTACATATACTGTTTCAAGCCTACTGATTTATCTTTCATACAACTAATCCCACGGATAAATAATCTACTAAATCTAGATAAAAACTATCCCCACTTTACTGCTGCTAAACTTTTGGGTTCATGCCTCTAACTCTAGATCATATGCTGTAATAGGATTCTGAGAAGGGATATGAGGGCACATATAACTTTAGCTTAGTGGATGATTTTCATGAACATGGATGAAATCTTTTAAACTTTGGAACTTAAAAGAACTGATGGAATATTTTTGAGTCTACGTGTAATCCCATAACTATCTGTGGGACTATTTGAGAAAACTATGTCTGAAAGAATTTAAGTTGGCTATTATTGTTGTCTTAAGAATAAGGCAGAGATGGAAAGATTAGATTAACAGAAGAATTTGCATAAGTTCCTTTGATAAAACTTCTACTGCATGATCTAAGACCAGAAAAAAGGGAAATATTTCCTAAATGCCCTGTAGCCTCTCCAAGAAAAGTACACACGGCCCCATACCATTATGCAAGACCCTACTAGACACGGCTTCTTAGTCACCCTAGGACACTTGAACTCTAGGCTCTGATACCAAGTTTTTCATGACTCGAGACTACCCCTAGTCGTAACACGATGCTTGGAACCACAAGTGATCCCAAGCTAACACATGAACGTGCATACTATTGAGCAACTAATTTAATATGCATATAATAAAACATAAAGTGCTAAGTGCAAGCATAATCATGAGAAAATCTAATTGAATGTAATACTAAAATAGTTTATAACATGATACATCTGAAGAAAGAACTTGATTTACTATACCATGACTCTGACTAACTATCTATGAAGCCTCTACTATACTGACTATAGATAGCTGGGACATGCCTCCAAATACCACTAATAAATACATATGAATAATCAAAATAAATTACATGAACTATAACCGACTAGAGTCCTAAAAATAAGAGAATTCATCACCTGCTAGTTAGAAGCTGCAAACTATCTGAGTATGATATGTAGGCTAAACCTGGTACTTACATTATGAGACAATGTAGCACATAGACATATATGTGGATCAGTACTTTGGAATGTACTGAGTAAGTGGGGTTGAATGCAATAAGTAAAACTAATTAGGAACATAATATCAAAACATGCATGCTAAGTGCAAGTTGACTCACCAAGAGACTGAAATAAACTGAAAACTGAAGTATCTTAAAACATGAGTAACAAATATGATCTGATAAGCTGGTGAATCACTACACTTAGTTTCTTAAATCTTTAATTTTGTAGAATAAGTAGAACTGAAGCTGGGAAGCAATAAAAATATAAATTCTGTACGAAATTCTCTTGTAAGGCTAACTATGTTGTACAAGATGTACTGAGGATGGCGTATGAATATTGGGTCTAGAAACATGAACATATAAAACTGAGAATGCATGACCAAGTATAGCATGTATTGACATGTTCTAAATAACATAAAATATCTATAAAACTGATTGAATAATTACTGAAATCTGATTACTTGGTCAAGCAAACTTGAACTTGTATAAGCTGAGTACTAACTAAAACTATGGGAGTCCAACATCTGACCTACGTTGAGAAGGATTGTTCTATCCTTGCCATCAGAATAGAACCTGAACTGGAGTGATCACTAAACTGAGCCCATATTGGGAAAGGGGAAACACTCTCTGGTGAGTCCCCTAAACCTACGATGGCACGCAGTTTCTAGAAAAGTAAGATGCACTGAACTCACACTTCCCACTCGATGCTAAATCCTATTCTCAATGGAAAGACAATAAAATACTAAGTGGTGCATGCACTGATAACTCATAACTGATAACTGATAAGCTCAGGTCTTGGTATTTTGAAAATAACAGTGCATACGGATTCTGAGTTAATCATAAATATATAAACTAGTAATGTTCAACATGATCATAGAGTTCTGAATATGATATTTAACCATGGTCTAACTAACTTTTTACCTGAAAAAGAAAATCAAGTAAAACACATAGGTATCGGGTGTTCATAACTTGGCAATACTGAATGATTATAAAGAAAATACAATATCAAATTTCAAATACTTTAGTATATCATCATGGTTTAAAGATCCCAAAACATAGATATTTCATTAAACATGTGAGAATCATAAACTTTAACATGGGAATGTCTTAAACATGGGAAAAAACAGCATGGTTACGTGACTAGGACCATAACTTAAAAATACAACATGAAATTCACTTTAATATAACATGAGAGATTGATGCTTAAATCATGAGATAACCTAACTTTTCATGAAATCATTCCTGGATATGAATAGAGTCAAACTACTAAGGAAACACCTGAATTTAATCTATAAGGGTTTGATGATGAAAAGTAGGCAAATAATGCCCTTTTGGTGTTTTAATCCATCACTTGGATGCTGGGGAAAAAGGAAAATAACTAAAATGCCCTTTGGTCTTGTACTTTCGAATGCAGGAAAAGCATCCTCTGCGTCCCAGAGCTTGACGCGTTAACCTAGTCCTGCATTGCGGTGCTATCGCGATAGCTTACTGGTTTTGACAAGAAATATCATAACTTTTTACTCGAGTATCAAATTAAGACGAAATTGGTATCGTTGGAAAGATAAATTAATTATCTATAATTTGGTGGGTCTTGAGATAAAAAATTCCACATATATAAAAATTTATACACGTTCAAAGTTGACCCTTGTAGAATCAAATACCAAAATTTGGCCGAATCAAAGTCTCTTAGCTCAATTTTGCCCTAAGTGATTCCTATAAAGATTTTTCACCTCATAAGTACTTTACACACTAGGATAAAAATCATGATACATGTATTCAAAGATTAATCATGTGATTAGAGTTTATACATATAGAAATAATGGTTTGATTTTGTAACGACCCAAAATCATATCTTGGGACATCATACGCTGCTTAGGGCTACAAGTAGCCCCAAGCTAACTCTTTGAGCCTATCACTTATCATATTAACTCATTCACGAAGAAATATACAAAACACTGGCATTGTCATATCAAATGAAACGAAATACGAAGGTAATACTCGGTCCAAATAACCACAATACTGGAAATCTTAACACAACCACAGTCTGATAACTAGTCTGACAAAGCCTCTATTACTCCATGAACTCGAGAGACGTAGGGATAGGTCCCCAATTGGCTCAAACTGAACTGAAAGTAATAACATAAACACTCGAATACTGAAATATCTAAAAATAGGTCCTCGAACCATGAGGACTCACTATTGTAGAAATATAGATGAAGGTACTCGGGAATCACTGACGAGGCTGGGACTGAGAACCTGAACTAACATTATAAGACAATGTAGCACAAAGACATATATATGGATCAATACTTGGGAATGTACTGAGTATATGGGGGTGTATGTATTTACATAAAACACAATCAATACTCTTTAATCAAATCATGCATGCAAATAGGAATGACTCACATGGCTTGAAAAAGTCTAAAATGTAAAGCTCATAAATCATGTAGAATGAAGAATGTAACACAAATCCCGTGAGTCATTGTACTTGGGCTTTAAAATCTGTGCTCTTCTCATATTCTCATTACTCATAGGATGAAGGAAGCTTTAAACAATACTTTTAACTCATGCATATGTCTCATGGAGAGTAAAACTTCTTTATTTCTCAAGAACTTATAACTCTTTTGAACTCAAACACTTGGAACTCGAAATCATATGACTTTGGTTTAAAAACTGATGATCAACTCTTATCAGTAAAGAAAACTATTTCCTTCTTTGGAAAATACTCAAAAGCAATTCGTTCACTTTAGAAAATATCTCATCTCAAAGCTTTAGGGAAAATATTCTACCTCAATGGAAAATACTTTAGTTTAGGGAGGTTCTCTTAACAGACATAAACCATACGAGCTACATAGAGTCCAACATCTTGTCCTTTTAAGAAAGAAACCTCATGTTAGGGAGAGGCATCATACTCTTGCCAAGGAGTAAAACCTCAACTCAGTGATCACTTATCTCGACCTTGGGCCTAATCATCTCGGCCTCAGGCCCAAAATCTTAAACCTATGGTAGTACATAGCTCTGGGGTAAGAAACCATGGTAATTTACCCAACTCGATGCTAAATACTACTCCCTTTAGGTTATCCCACTCATCTCATGGAAATCCGCTTTTAAAATAATCTCATGGTTTATAAGAACCCAACAATCGAATCTGTAATCTCATGTGGTAGAGTGAGTTTCAAAACTCTATGACCATTAGGTCAAACATTTCTCATTAATCTCAAAATACTCAAATCATAGGTGTTTATAGCACAATGGTTCATAAAATTACATATCTCAAGTAGGGCTTAGTAACCCATAATTCAATCTCAAGTTAAAACTCATCATAATGCATAATAGATAGCATATAGATTCATAATTCATGTAAAAATCTAGAAGTTACAGCAATTTGTCTCAGAATATCAACATACTCATATACTTCAATTTTTAAAATATTAAAACTCTTAAATTCTCAAGGAGTCACAACATAGGCGATAAATCCAGCTTCAATTTATTAAGAAAATATGCAAAATCATGCTATTTGACTTTCAATTCATGGGAAACATCAAGATATTGCAATCAATAACCATGGGTGAAAAACCCTAATTCAATATCATGCAAAATCTTATAGATTTCAGAAAATTATAGTTTAAATAAGCCTTTGGGCACAAGGGTGAAAGGATTACCCTTTTTCAAAGCCTCACATACCTTAGATTATGAAATTAAATGAACAAGCTTGCTTCAAACTCTTCTTTTTACACTTGAGAGAGGGTTCTTGCAACCCTCAAACCTGGGAAACTTAAATCTTAACTCAATTTGTAGAATCTATGATGAGTTCTTAAATTTCTTGAAGAAGGGTTTTAGATTTGATCTTGAGGGAAAAACCTTAGCTCTCTTGTATTTTAGATGATGAATGAAGTCATTTGCTTTATTTGGAATATATCTGGTTCATAAAAGAGTGGAAATAACCAAAAAATCCCTTTTAAAAATGACTTAAAATACTAAATGAGGACTGCAACAATCAAAGCAATGGTCCGTCGCTAGCCTGACAGTCCGTCGGATCATCCATCACATGTCGGTCAGAAAAAGAACACACTGCCTAAATGTGAAGATCTCAGTAATGGTCCATCATAAACTCGACGATTCGTTGGATCGTCCATAGTACATTGGCCAGGATGAGGCTACACTGCCTCAATGGCGACGGTCCGTCAAAGTCTTGATGGTCCATCGTCCTGGCCATCGCACTGGGGCCAGAAAAAAAAGTTACTGCCTTGGTTGCAATGGTATGGGCGATGGTCCGTCGAACACTAGACAGTCCGTCAACCTGTCCGTCGCACTTAGGCGGTTCTGAAAACTCTCGATAAAATGGCCATAACATCCCACCCCGATGCCAAATTTTGACAAAATTGGTATATTTGGAAAGATAATTCAATTCCCTATACTATAGAAAGTCATTTTCAGGAAAATTCAACAAGATTAAAACTCTAATCACTTGGGAAGTCTCTTCTCAATCTTTTAGGGCCGGAATTACACTTCACTTGACACGCTCAAGGCTCAAACTACAAAGGATCTTTGCGGGGTCTTACAATATCTCCCCCTTGGAAACATTTATCCTCGAATGTCACTAGTTAGACTAGGAACACAGGAAAATAGAGTACACATAGCTGAAGCAAGTTGCTAAACAGGCTCAAAATCTCTCTAAACTCTTAAATACCTCAGAAATTACAAGAACTCATGCAAGAATAGCTATATAGCTAAACTTTAGATTAGAAGTGCTGAATCAAGGAAGAATAATACCTTCGGATCGATCTGAACTCGCGGAAAAGAGGTGTGGGTACCTGCTTCATATATCAGCTTCTGCCTCCCAAGTAGCACCTTCAATTGATTTGTTCCTCCATAACACTTTGACTAAGGGAACCTCTTTGTTCCTCAGTCTATGGATCTAAAAATCTATGATTTCAACATGAATCTCATCAAAGGAAAGATTGTTCTGAATATCAACACTTTCTGAAGGGTCTACTATAACGAAATCACCAATATTCTTCTTAAGCATGGAGACATGAAACACAGGATGAACGGCTAACAACTCCGCAGAAACTCAACCTCATAGGCTACTTTCCCAATACGACTCAAAACTCTATATTGGCCAACATAACGGGCACTCAGCTTTCCCTTCTTACTAAACCTCTTCACCCCTTTCATGGGTGAAATCATCAAGTATACCAAATCGCTTACTTCAAACTCAAAATCTCTTCTCCTCACATCGGCATAAGACTTTTGACGACTTTGGGCTGTCTTCAATATCTCCCTAATCAACTTAACTTTCTGTATTGCTTCAAATACTGCATCAGGTACAATCACGGTAGCTTCACCAACTTCAAACCAACCTACGGGTGATCTACATCTCCTACCATACAAGGCCTCAAATGGTGTCATTCCGATGCTAGCATGGTAACTATTATTATAGGCGAACTCTATCAATGACAAATGCTCATCCCAACTACCTTTGAAATAAAGATCACACATCTTCAACATATCTTCTAGAGTTTGAATGGTCCTCTTAGCCTGACCATATATCTACGGTTGAAAAGCAGAACTCAAAAGAACTTGGGTAGCAAGACCCTATTGAAACGCCCTCTAAAACTGAGAAGTAAATTGAGTACCCGTATTCGAAATGATAGATGAGGGAACTCTGTACAGCCTGACTAACTCCTGCATATATAATCTAGCATAATCCTCCACTGTATAAGATGTATGCATGGGCAAGAAGTGCGCGGACTTAGTCAGCCTATCTACAAAACCCAAATAGAATCATGATGACGACGTGAAAAAGGTAACCCAATCACGAAGTCCATATTCACTACCTCCCACTTCCAAGTGGGTATACCAAACTCTTGCATCACACCACCAGGTCTTTAGTTCTCTACCTTAAACTGTTAGCACATTGCATAGTTCTCTACAAACTTAGCTATATCCTTTTTCATACCATTCCACCAATAGATTTCTCGCAAGTTGCGGTACATCTTGGTAGTGCCGGGATGAATAAAATACCACACGCTATGCACTTTAAGCATAATCCTATGCCTCAGATCATCAACACACAGAACACACAATCTACCCTAAAATCTCAATATGTCATCTCTCCCTTGGAATAAAACCTCTACCTTTTGGTCCTTAACTGCCTCCTTCAGTCTGACCAAACTAGGATCTCTATCTTGCTTCTCCTTCACTTTTAAAACCAAAGAGAATTTAGAACTACTTTGCACCAAAGTACTTACCTCAGCTTAATCAATCAACCTAAAACCCAATTTAGCCTGACAATGCACATCTCGAACTAACTCTTTCTTACCCTCCTCTATATGAGCAACACTACCCATAGATAATCTACTAAGGGCATCCGTCACTATATTGGCCTTGCCCTGGTGATACAATACAGTCATATCATAATCTTTTAACAACTCTAACCACCTTCTCTGCCTAAAATTCAACTTCCTCTGAGTAAACACATACTACAGGCTCTTATAATCAGTAAACACATCAACATAAGCACCATAAAGATAGTGTTTATAGATTTTCAAAGCAAAGACCACAACAGCTAACTCAAGATCATGGATTGGGTAATTTTCTTTATGCAGTTGTAACTGTCTAGAGGCATAGGCTATAACCTTACCTCTTTGCATCAACACACAATCCAAATTAACTCTAGAGGCATCACAATATACAATAAAACTATCTATACCATCAGAAAAATCAACACAGGGGCTGAAGTAAGTCAAGTCTTTAACTCCTGAAAACTCTTCTCACAAGAATCTGACCACTGGAACTTAACTTTCTTTTGGGTCAATCGGGTCATGAGAGATGCAATAGAAGAGAAACCTTCAACAAAATGATGATAATAGCCCGCTAGACCTAGGAAACTTCTAATATCAGATGGAGAGATAGGTCTAGGCTAATTTCTTACAGCTTCTGTCTTTTAAGGATCAACTCTAATACCTTCGGCTGAAATAATATGACCTAGAAAGGCTAAAGACCTTAGCTAAAATTCAAACTTACTGAATTTGGTGAAATAACTGGTGACCTTTAAGAGTTTTCAAGAAAATTCTAAGGTGATTTGCATGGTAATTTTTAGTATGAGAGTACACAAGGATATCATCTATGAACACTATGACAAATATATCAAAATATTGCTTGAACACTCAATTCATGAGGTCTAGAAAAGCTGTTGGGGCATTGGTTAGCCCGAAAGACATGACTAGAAACTCCAAGTGACCATAGCTGGTTCGAATGGCTATCTTTGGAATATCACATTCCCTCACTTTAAGTTGATGATAGCTGGATCTAAGGTCTATCTTAGAGAAATAACTTACAGCTTGCAACTGATCAAAAAGGTCTTTAATTCTTGAAAGAGGATACTTATTTTTTACTATGACCTTGTTAAGTTGACGATAGTCAATGTACATACACAAAGAACAATCTTTCTTCCACATAAATAGAACAGATATGCCCCAAGGAGAAATATTGGGCCTTATGAAACCTTTGTCAAAAAAATCTTTGAGTTTCTCTTTCAACTCCTTAAGCTCAGTAGGTGCCATACGGTATGGAAGAATAGAAATGAGACTAGTGTCGTGAAAAAGGTTAATCCCAAATTCTATCTCTCTATCGGGAGGTACCCTTGGGAGATATTCCAAAAAAACATCTAGAAACTCATTAACAAGATCGCCTGACTGAATAGTTGGAGCCTCAGACTTAGTGTCTTTGACTCTAACTAGGAGATAGATGCAACTCTTGGATATTAGCTTTTTGTAATTGAGATAGGAGATAAAATGACTCTTGGGAGATACCGAACTCCCGGACCACTCAAAAATTGGCTCATCAGGGAACTGAAACTTGACCACATGGGTATGACAGTCTATAGATGCATAACAAGAATAAAGCCAATCCATGTCCAGAATAAGGTCAAAATCCACCATGTCTAACTCTATCAAATCAGCAAGTATGACTCTATGAAGAACAGTAACAGAACAATCTCTATACACTTTTTTAGTAACAACTGACTCCCCTACCGGTATGGAGACTAACAAAGGCTCAGGAATCTTTTTGGGACTCATTTTAAAATTCACAGCCACAAGTAAGGTCACATAGGAGAGACTTGACTCGGGGTCCAACAACACATAAACATAAAAAAAAATGTGAAGCATACCAGTAACAACATCGGGAGAGTCCTCCTGCTCCTGACGGGATGGTAAGACATAGAATCTGTTCTAATATTGACTGCCAGCAGTGCTAGATAAAGCTACATGAATAGGGGCAGGATGAGGGATAGAAGCTAGTGTACTAGTAGTTTGTGCCTGAGGTCGGGCATCACTGGTCCCCTATCTAGCATGTGGAAAATCTCTAAGTCTGTGGGCCTACTTGCCATAACCAAAACAACCCCTCAAATCTATGAAACACTCACCGAGATGATCCCTACCACACTTAGCATAAGAAGGATAACAGGGCCTGTTACCAACACTGTTTTGCAACCTAGACATAAAAGACCTGCCCCTAGCTTCTGCCTATCTCTAGGCGCGGGAGCACTAGCTGTTGAAGGTACTGGAATAGATGGATGTCTCTAAAACTGAGGGCCATTTCCTCCATGGAACCTAGGCTGACTATACTCATGCTGCTCAGATCTAGCCCTGTTGTAACATCTCACTCACTCTCTCTCTCTAATCTTATCTACCTCTATCTACTGTACATGCATCATTAACCTAGACAGATCCATATTTTATGTAGTATCGCAGTCCTATACTCTTTCAGTATCAAACCAAAAACACCTGTCATAAACTTGCTCATATTAGCTCGGGTGTCAGAAATCAAATTAGGAGCATACTTGTCCAACTGGTTGAACTTCAAGTAGTACTCCTTAACACTCATAGAGCCCTTTCTCAAGTACATAAACACATCAATCTTTGCTTCCCTCATCTAAAGTGGAAAGAACTTGTCCAAGAATTCATCTTGGAACACCTGCCAAGTCATAGGAGCAACATCCTCACCTCTACCCTTCCTCCACGATACAACCCAGTCATAAGCTATGTCCTTCAACCTGTAAGATGCCAACTCAACACTTTTTCCTCAGAAACATGTATTACCTGTGTGATCTTTCTTACCTCCTCAAGGTACAACTGTGGGTCCTCACCTGCCTTGGACCTATAAAACTCTGGCGGATTCATCTGCATGAAATTATGGATCCTAGAAGCAGCTACATCAACTCCCTGTTGATTTGCAACTTTGGCCTGGTTATTGGCCCAAACATTAGCGGTGAATGCTTGGGCTAGCTCCTAAAAGGCCACCCAAAACTCAGCATGAGACACCATCTTATTCAAAGGATCAACAGGTGGGGGTTGCTCATCATAGTTTCCATGGACATTTGCTCTTTGGAGAGGCATTTTATAAAATAGGTGAGCACAAATTATTAGATTGGGGCACAATTGTAGGCACGATAGAATCTGAAAGAAAGAAACAACTTTTTCCTAAAACGTCTTATAGCTTCTTGCTCATAGATGTGGCGCGCTACACACCGATGATCAAGACTCTAATCAACGTGGCTTGTCAGACTCCCTAGGACTCCTTTAAAACCTTAGGCTCTGATACCAAGTTTGTAACAATTGAAAATCACCTCCCGGGATGTCATACGGTGCTTAGGGCTACAAGTAACCCCAAGCTAACCCTTTGAGCCTATCACTTCTCATATTAACTCATTCAAGAAGAAATATACAAAATACTGGCATTGTCATATCAAATGAAAGAAAATATGAAGCTAATACTCGGTCCAAACAACCATAATACTGGAAATCTCAACACAACCACAGTCTGATAACTAGTCTGGCAAAGCCTCTATTACTCCATGAACTCGAGAGACGTTGGGATAGGTTCCCAACTGACTTAAACCAAACTAAAAGTAATAGCATAAACACTCAAATACTAAAATGTCTGAAGATAAGTCCTCGAACCATGAGGACTCACCACTGTAAAAATGTAGATGAAGGCACTCGAGAATCACTAACGAGGCTGGGACTGAGCACCTGAATCTATATTATAAGATAATATAGCACATAGATATATATGTGGATTAGCACTTGGGAATGTACTAAGTATATGGGGGTGTATGCATTTACATAAAACAATATCAATATTTTTTAATCAAATCGTGCATGCAAATAGGAATGACTCACATGGTTTGAATAAGTCTAAAATGTAAAGCTCATAAATCATGTAGAATGAAGCATGTAACACAAATCTCATGAGTCATTATACATGGGCTTTAAAATTTGTGCTCTCCTCTTATTCTCATTACTCATAGGATGAGGGAAGCTTTAAATAATACTTCTAACTCATGCATATGTCTCATGGGGAGTAAAACTTCTTTATTGCTCAAGAACTTATAACTCTTTTGAACTCAAACACTTGAAACTCGGAATCATATGACTTTGGTTTAAAAACTGATGATCAACTCTTATTAGTAGACAAAACTACTTCCTTCTTTGGAAAATACTCAAAAGTAATTCGTTCACTTTAGAATATATCTCATCTCAAAGCTTTAGGGAAAATATTCTACCTCAATGGAAAATACTTTAGTTTAGGGAGGTTATCTTAACCGACATAAACCATGCAAGCTACATGGAGTCCAACATCTTGTCCTCATAAAAAAGAAACCTCACGTTGGGAAGAGGTGTCATACTCTTTCCAAGAAGTATAACCTCAACTTAGTGATCATTTATCTCGGCCTCAAGCCTAATCATCTCAGCGTAAGGCCCAAAATCTTAAACCTATGGTGGAACATAGTTCTGGAGTAAGAAATCGTGGTAACTTACCCAATTCGATGCTAAATACTACTCTCTTTAGTTTATCTCGCTCATCTCATGGAAATCCACTTTCAAACTAATCTCATGGTTCATAAGAACCCAATAATCAAATATGTAATCTCATGTGGTAGAGTGAATTTCAAAACTCTATGACCATTAGGTCAAAACATTTCCCATTAATCTCAAAATACTCAAATCATGGGTGCTTATAGAATAATGGTTCATAAAATTGCAAATCTCAAGTAGGGCTTAATGATCCATAATTCAATCTCAAGTTAAAACTCATCATAATGCATAATGCACAATAGATAGCATATTAATTCATAATTCATGTAAAAATCTAGAAGTTACAGCAATTTGTCTCATAATATCAATATATTCATATACTTCAATTTCTAGAACATGGAAAATGTTAAATTCTCAAGGAGTCACAACATAGGGTATAAACCCAGCTTCAATTTCTTAAGAAAATATGCAAAATCATGCTATTTGACTTTCAATTCATGGGAAACATCAAGATATTGCAATCAATAACCATAGGTGAAAAACCCTAATTCAATATCACGTAAAATCTCATAGATTGCAGAAAATTATAGTTTAAATAAGCCTTTAGGCACAAGGGTGAAAGGATTACCCTTGTTTAAAACCCCACATACCTTAAATTATGAAATTGAATGAACAACCTTGCTTCAAACTCTTCTTCTTACTCTTGAGAGAGGGTTCTTACAACCCTCAAACTTGGAAAACTTAAATCTCAACTCAATTTGTAGAATGTATGGTGAGTTTTTGGATTTCTTGAAGAAGGATTTTAGATTTGATCTTGAGGGAGAAACCCTAGCTCTCTTGTGTTTTGGATGATTAATGAATTCATTTGCTTCATTTGAAATATATCTAATTAATAAAAGAGTGGAAAATACCAAAAATTCCCTTTTAAAAATAACTTAAAATACTGAACAGGGGCTGCGACGGTCCATCACTAGCCTGACGGTCCGTTGGATAGTCCGTCGCACGTCAGTAAAAAAATAACACACTGCCTTGATGTGACGATCTCAGTAATGGTCTTTTGTAAACTCGATGGTCCATCGGATCATCCGTCGCACGTTGGCCAGGATAAGGCCACACTACCTCAGCCGCGACGGTCTCAGTGACGGTCCGTCGAAGTCTTGATGGTCCGTCATCCTAGCCGTTGCACTTGATCTAGAAAAAGGAGTTACTACCTTGATTGCGACGGTCCTTCGCATACTCGACGGTCCATCAACCTGTCCATCGCACCTGGGCGGTTCCGACAACTCTCGATAAAATGGTCATAACTTCCCACCCCGATGCCGAATTTGGACGAAATTGGTATCGTTGGAAATTTAATTCAATTTTCTACACTGTAGGAAGTCATTTTCAGTAAAATTCAACAAGATTAAAATACTAATCACTTGAAAAGTCTCTTCTCAATCTTTTAAGGCTGGAATTACACTTCACTTGACACGCTCAAGGCTCAAACTACAAGGGAGCTTTGCGAAGTCTTACAGATTTCTTGCTCAAGAAAGTGGGGTGTTACACTGTTGTTGTTGTTGTTATTATATTTAATTAATTGAATTTAAATGTATATTATAAATTTGTAAAATGATAAGTCTATGTAGATTTTCATTTTGAAGATTTTTATCTCAAATTTTAAATTTTATAATAGAACTCCTAAAACGAAGAGTAAAAACATGATTGATTTGAGATAACTATCAAGAGACTACTCCCTAATTTTATGCCATTTTTTATAGAACAGGGGCCTTAAATAATAATAAAACTACTACTACTACTACTACTACTCCTGTATAACTTATACTTAGATATGATTTATAATATTTAAATTTTAAAAGAGATAATTTTATGAAAGAGTAAAAGTCTGTTTAGAACTCTTCAATCATAAAATTCTATTTTTAAGCTAATATCTTTTTTAATAAAGGATATTGTATTTTTAAATTCAAATATTTTTAACCTATTAATTGAAAATTGTTATTAAAATACTCTCAAGCTTTATCTTAAAACTGTCATGTGGCTTGTTAGTAACTTGTTATTTGGCTAATTGTGGTGTTTCGTACTTTGATTTATAATATATTACTATAGGTACCCGCACGATGCGTGGAGCATTTTTTTTTATGATTATTCATCTAAAAATATTAACTTATTCAAGTAGAATTAATCAATTTTTATTGTATAAAATTAACATAGTTCAAAGTCAATAAAATACTAAAAATAATCCTTAATAGTGAATTACAACTAAGTTTTACATATTTTAATATAAAAAAGAACAATATCAGTTTGACTAATTTTTAAAAAATTATAAATTATAAAATGGTAAATAATTATTAATTTTGTTGTTGGACTTTTAAATTTATATTTTTAATCAATTAAAAGTTGCAATTATATCCCTTACCTTTCATTTCATTTTTTAATCTATTAATTCAACTTTATTAATACGATCATCACAATTCTCTACCCTCATCCTGTTCATTCACAATACGATCGCTATATCTTTACTCATTTATGTTGTTTCTTAACAATACTTCAAACATGTTAAATCATATTACTTTAAAAAAAGTTTTAATTATTCATTTAATATTTATGAGGTATTTGTATACATCATATATACAAACTTCAAATTTTTTAGTTACATCTATAACAAAAAATAAATATAATGCTAATTGTAAACAATAATAACATAATAGCAACAACAAAAGTATTAAACTTTTGACATAAATATTCATGATATGTTTCAAATATATGACATGTTTCTCACTTTTTTAGATTCACTAAATTTCACTTGATTTCACATAATAAATCTTATTCGATAATTTCAATTGCAACATTCCATTGAACATCTTGCTTTCATGAATATTTTCGATATGGCGTACCTCCATTTAAGATCTCCAAATTCTACAATTTGACCAATTGAACATGCTGCTTTCTTGAACAACGTAACCAAATTTATATAATAATTAATAATTTTTTATGCAGTTTTTAATGAAGTCAACATATTTGCACATCTCTTACTTTTCTACGTATAATATAATGCAGTTTTAATTACTGAAAATAATAATTTGAAGCATATAAAAAGGTTATTCATCTATTTCTATTACATATTAACATTATTTTTTCAATGTACTTCATGTCAAGCTGTTTGTATTATCTGTAAGAAAATTAATCAACATAATAACAATTAAGAAGATAAATATTTAATATCATTAAAGTAATCAATAAGATATCTATAAACCTCAAAATTATAAATAAATAAAATTGTGGGCATTAAAATAAATAAATAAACTAAACTATAAAATTAAAAAGAGGAGAAGAAGTTATTTGTTGATCATAGATATATATATACACATACACACACACATATATATACATATATATATACACACACATATATATATGTATACATATATACACACACATATATATACATATGAATGAAGAAAGTATTATTATTGTTATTATTATTATTGTTATTGTTGTTGTTATTGTTATTATTATTATTGTTATTGTTGTTGTTGATGTTGTTGTAGTTGTTGTTGTGGTTGTTGTTGTTCTTTTTGTTGCTATTATTATTATTGTTGTTATTATTATTGTTATTGTTCTTATTATTATTATTATTATTGTTATTATTGTTGTTGTTATTATTGTTATTATTGCTGCTATTATTGTTGTTGTTGTTATTACTGTTGTTGTTATTGTTATTATTATTGTTGTTATTATTATTGTTATTGTTGTTATTATTATCATTATTGTTGTTGTTGTTATTGTTATTGCAAGTTATTGCAGTTTTATTATTGGTGTTGTTGTTGTTACTATTACTATTGTTGTTGATATTGTTGTTGTGGTTGCTATTATTGTTATTGTTGTTATTATTATTATTGTTGTTGTTGCTATTATTGGCATTATTATTATTGGTGTTGTTGTTGTTACTATTATTATTATTGTTGTTGTTGTTGTTATTTGTAGTAGTTATTATTATTGTTATTGTTATTATTACTATTATTATTGTTATAATTGTTGTTGCTATTATTATTATTATTGTTGTTATTGTTGTTGTTGTTATTATTGTTGTTGCTGTTATTATTATTGTTATTATAAGTTTTTGTGAATATTATTACTGGTGTTATTATTGTTACTGTTACTGTTGTTATTAATGTTGTTGTTGTTGTTATTATTATTGTTGTTGTTGCTGTTGTTGGTGGTGTTATTGTTGTTATTGTTATTGTTATTGTAGTTATTATTATTATTGGTAGTTGTGATGGTGATGGTGGTGGTGTTATTGTTATAGTAGTAGTTGTTGTTATTATTATTGCTGATGTTATTGCTCTTGTTGTTGTTGTTACTGTTGTTGGTGGTGGTGGTGGTGTTGATGTTCTTAGTATTATTGGTGTTGCTATTGCTATAGTAGTAGTTGTTATTATTATTACTATTGCTGATGTTATTTCTCTTATTATTGTTGTTGTTGGTGATGGTGGTGTTGCTACTGTAGTTATTATTTTTTTATTATTGCTACTATTATTGTTGTTGTTATGGTTGTTGTTGATGCTGGTGTAGTTATTGTTGTTGCTATTGTTGTTTCTATTAGTGATATTAGTGGTGTTATTGGTATTGATGGTGGTGGTGGTGTTGTTTTTATCAATTTTATTATTGATGTTGTTGATTTTATTATTGATTTTATTAATGGTGTTATTATTATTGTTGTTGTTGTTATTATTGGTGGTGGTGGTGGTAGTGTTATTCCTATTATTATTGTTATTGTTCTTGCTGCTATTATTAATGTTGTTGTTATTATTGATGTTATTATTATTGTTGTTGTTGTTGTTTCTATTGTTGTCATTACTGTAATTATTATTGTTATTATATTTATTGCTATTATTATTGTTGTTGTGATTGTTATTGCTGTTATTGTTGCTATAGTTATTGTTGTTTATGTTGTTGTTATTGTAATTACTGATATTGCTGGTGTAGTTATTATTTTTGTCGCTGTTATTATTATTGTTGGTGGTGATGGTATTATTATTTATTTTGTTGTTGGTGTTATTTTTAGTATTGTTATTGATCATATTGTTATTATTATTGATGTTATTATTGTTATTATTATTATTATTGTTGTTATTGCGATTGCTGTTATTTTTATTGTTGTTGTTGTTGTTTTTATTGTTGTTGTTGTTATTATTGTTATTATTGTTGTTGTTGATTTTGTTGCTACTATTGTTGTTGCTATTGTTATTAGTGTTGTTGTTGTTATTATTATTATTATTCTTGTTGTTTTTGTTGCTACTGTTATTATTGTTGTTGTTATTATTATTGCTATTATTTTTATTTTTATTATTGTTGTCGGTGTTGTTATTGTTGTTGATGATGTTGTTATTGTTATTATTATTGTTATTACTGTTGTTGTAACTGATGTTATTGGTGTTGTTATTATTGCAGTTGTTGTTGTTACTGTTGTTACTTTTATTGTTGTTGTTATTATAGTTGCTATTATTATTATTTTTGTTATTGATAATGATTTTGTTGTTATTGTTATTGTTGATGTTGCTCTATTATTATTTTTGATGTTATTGTTACTGCTGTTGTTGTTATTTTTATTTTTATTATGGTTGTTGTTGTTGTTATTATTGTTGTTATTGATGATGGTGGTGGTGGTGTTACTATTTTTATTGTTGTTGTTGTTGTTATTGCTATTATTATTGTTGTTGTTGTTGCTGTGGTTGTTGTTGTAGTTGTTTTTTTGTTGTAGTTGTTCTTAATGTTGTTGTTGTTTTGGTTGCTATTTTTATTGTTTTTATTGTTGTTATTTTTATTATTTTTATTATTGTTGTTGTTGTTGTTTATGTTGTTGTTGTTATTATTGTGTTGTTGTGATTATTATTGTTGTTGTTGTTGTTGTTATTATTGTGTTGTTGTGATTATTATTGTTGTTGTTGTTGTTGTTGTTGTTATTTTATTGTTGTCGCTGTTGTTGTTACTGTTGTCGTTGTTGTTGTTGCCGTTGTTATTGTTGATGTTATTGTTGCTGTTACTGTTTTTGTTGCTGATGTTGTTGGAATTATTGTTGTTGTTGTTATTGTTATTGTTGCTGCTACTGTTGCAATTTTTGTTGTTGCCATTGTTGTTGTTGTTGTTGTTGTTGTTGTAAACTACTACTACTATTAATACTACCACCGCTATTATTATTATTATTATTATTATTATTATTATTATTATTATATTATTATTATTATTATTATTATTATTATTATTATTATCATCATCATTATTATTATTATTATTACTACTACTACTACTTCTACTACTACTTCATACTAGTGTCACTATTTTTTAAAAATCATTACTTCTTCTATTTCAAAAAGAATGACCTAATTTGACTTGCCACGGAGTTTTAGAAGACTTTTAAATTTTGTTATGTTAAATTAAAGATATGTCAAATACATCAAAATGTTCTTCAATCATGTGATCTTAAACATGTCACATGGAAAGTTAAAATTAAAAAATTGCTAAAAAAAGAAAGGGGTCATTCTTTTTTAAATGGACTGAAAAAGAAAGTAGGTCACCACCACCACCACTATTACTATTACTACACATGCTTTTTTTGATAAGCACTATTATACGTATTACTATTTATTAGTTTTACTATTAAATGTATTCAAATATATTTTATAGTATATAATGGGAAAAAAATTATGAAATAGTGAGAGTTTATTTAAGACTCTGTAATCATAAGTTTCTATTTCTAATTTAATATTTTTTTTCTTTTTAAAAGGATAATACATTTTCAAATTCAAATATGTAATATCCTTTAATTCAATTTTTTTTAATTACAATGGCACTAAATCTTGTCCTAAAATTTAGTAATATGTAATATCTTTGTTGTTGTTGTTGTTGTTGGCGTCGTTGATGTTGTTAGTACTGTTGTTGTTGTTATTGCTGCTACTGTTGCAGTTGTTGTTGTTGTTGTTGTTGTTGTTTCGTTGTTAACTACTACTACTACTACTACTACTAGACGACACACGGTGCTTAAGACTACAAGTAGCCCCAAGCTAACCTTTTGAGCATACTACTAAGTCTAGAACTCACTTTAAGACAAATGAATTAAGCAATCACACCATATCACGTCAAACATAGGCTAAAATAACTGAAAAACATCATCTGGATAACAAATACTGAAAATCTAGAAACTCCAATGATAGTTTGAAAAGCCTCTACTTACTAAGGGACTAGAGAATCATTGGGACAAATCCCCAACTGACTCGAACTGAACTGAAATCAATAAACAACTACTACTAAAAAGACTGAAAATCTGAGAAATAGGTCCTCGAACCATGAAAACACACCAACTGTGGAAGTGTAGATGAAGGTACTCGGAGATCACTGTCACTACTGAGACAGAGCACCTGAACCTACATTATGAGACAATGTAGCACATAAATATATATGTGGATCAGTACTTTGGGAATGTACTGAGTATATTGGGGGTGGATGCAATAAGTAAACAATATCATTAATCTTTATAAAAATCATGAGGGCTTACATAGCTTGAGTAAATTTGGAATCTAAATATTGTAAACCATGAATGATAAGGCAAATATTATAAATCTTCCGAGTCATTTGTCTTGGTTCTACAATCTGTATGCTCTGCTTGTTTCTCAAAACTTGTAAGCACAATTAAGAGAAATTTTAAAAGAATAACTTCCAAAGCACATACTTTTATCTTAGAGAGAACATGAGACTTCTTTTGAAACTTAGGGATTTTAGATCTTTAAGAGACTGAGGGAGTTTCTTCTAACCGACATTAACCATGTGAGCTGACATGGAGTCCAACATCTTGCCCACATTGGGGAGAGTTGTTCTCCCCTTGCCATCGAAATAGAACCTTAACTTTAGTGATCACTATCTTAGCCCAATATGGGCAAATCATCAACCTACGTTTGCTCGTAGTTCTGGGGTATGAGACCTTGGAATCATACCCAACTCAGAGCTAAATACTACTCCCATACTTATACTCAGAACTACTGGAAATCCACCTTAAAATAGTACGAGGATATATGGTGAAAGCCAAATTATGCTTCTCTTTGCTTTAAATCATAAATAATGTGGATTTCTATCTTAGTTTAGGATCAAAGATCAACATTTCTTTAAAATCAGGATACTTGTTTGTTAAAACATGCTAACAACATAAGTTTCATGAAACATCAAAATTCATAGTTTGCTTAAAGAATATCCATATATTCAAATAATCTCAATTTCATAATGAAGCTTAAATCTTGACATCAATCTTACAAACAATGGAAAACATCAAATCATTATAGGGATGTGCAATTCATAGCGTAAATTCTCAATTCACAACATAAATAAATGAAATAATCATGCAAGTCAAGACTCAAATAGTTAATGAATTCATAAACTCAAAACAAAGAAAATTGGACATAAACCCCACTTGCAAATCATGAAATTCTTTAATAAAATCAAATCTTCGGGCACAAGAGCGAAAGAATTTCTCTTGTTCAAACCCCACATACCTTGGATGATGAACTTTGGATGAACACTTGCTTTTGAGATGCTATTCGTACTTTTGAAGGATGGTTATTGAAGCTCTTGGTTTGGGGATTCTAATTCTTGACTCAATTTTGAAAAGTAACGGTGGAATCTTGAGATTTCTTGAATTTTGGGTTGAAACCCTAGGATGTGTTCTTGAGAGAATTGAATGGAATAACTATATTTTGGTGTTTTGGGGGCTTAATCTCGTGTTGTGACTGAGTAAGGGTGGGGGAAATGACTTAATTGTCCCCTTGGACGTCGATTTTTTAAAGAATGAAAATAAAATACGCCTAGCGACGCGCAGGTCGACATGCCTCGTCGATGCGATACTCGACGCGCCTCGTCGATGCGATACTCGACGCATCACAACAAGTTAGAATCGACTCACTGGAATTGATGCAAATAACTAGAGAAAATATTAACCAATGCGGTGAGAGATTTGGCGCTCCAAGATCGCATTGGTCTACTAGTTTGGGACTTCAAACATGGTCTAAATGGCATTTACAAAATCCAAAACTCACTCGAGATGTATTATGAACTTGCCCCATCATGAATCGATAAAAAAACAACTATCGAAGGTCGGGAAGGTCATCAAATAAATCCTTAAAGTTTGAAGGTATTAAAAGAAAGGACTAAGTCTCAACACTTAGTCAAATTTCTAAGTGTGAAATCTCTCTTAACATGCTCTAAAAGGCTTAGATCATGGGTTGGATAATTCTTTTCATGCGGCTTCAACTGTCTAGAGGCATAGGCTATAACCTTACCTCTCTGCATCAACACACTAACCAAACTGACTCTAGAGGTATTATAATACACCATAAAACCATTCGTACCATTGGGCAATGCTAACACGAGGGTTGAAATGATTCGAGTCTTCAACTCCTGAAAACTCTTCACACAAGGATTGGACCACAGTAACTTGACCTTCTTTTTGGTTAGTCTAGACATAGGAGATACAATGGATGAAAAACCTTCAAAAAAATGGTGGTAGTACCTAGCTAGACCCAAGAAACTTTTAATATCTGACGGAGAGATAGGTCTAGGCCAATTTCTTACAGCTCTGTCTTTTAAGGATCAACTCTAATACCTTCGGCTGAAATAATATAATCGAGAATGGCTACTGACCTTATCCAAAACTAAATGGCTACTGACCTTATCCAAAACTAACACATGTTAAATTTGGAGAACAATTGATGATTTCTAAGAGTTTTCAAGATAATTCTAAGATGATCTGCATGGTCATCCTCACTACGGGAGTAAACGAGGATATCATCTATGAACACTATGACAAACATATCAAGATACTGTTTGAACACTTGATTCATGAGGTCCATGAAAGCTGCTGGGGCATTGGTTAGCTTAAAAGACATGACTAGAAACTTAAAATGACCATAGTGGGTTTTGAAGACTTTCTTTGGGATATCACACCCCATCACTTTAAGCTGATGGTAGCCGGATCTAAAATCTATCTTTGAGAAATAATTGCACATTGCAATTGATCAAACAGGTCATTAATTCTAGAAAGAGGGTACTTGTTCTTGACTATGACCTTGCTAAGTTGACGATAGTTAATGTGCATACGCAAAGAACCATCTTTCTTTCATACGAAAAGGACGGGTGTGCCCCATAGAGAAACACTAGGCCTTATGAAACCTTTGTCTAGAAGATCTTTTAGTTTCTCTTTCAACTCCTTAAGCTCTATGGAAGCCATATGTTATGGAGGGATAGAAATAGGATGGGTATCGGGAAGAAGGTCAATCCCTAATTCTATCTCTCTGTAAGGAGATACCCTTGGGAGATCTTCTGGAAAAACATTGGAAAATTCATTAACTATACTAACTAACTGAATAGTCGGAGCCTTAGACTTAGTGTCTTTAACTCGAACTAGATGGTAGATGCAACCTTTGGATATCAACTTTCTAGCTTTAAGATAAGATATGAAATGACTCTTGGGAGATACAGAATTTCCGAACCACTCAAAAACTGGCTCACCTGGAAACTAAAACTTAACCACATGAGTGCGACAGTCTATAGATGCATAACAGGAATAAAGCCAATCCATACCCAGAATAAGATTAAAATTGACCATATCTAACTCTATTAAATTTGAAAATATGACCTTATGAAGAACAGAAATAAGACACTTTTTATAAACTTATTTAGCAACAACTGACTCACTTACTAGGGTAGAAACCAGGATAGGCTCAGGGATCTTTTCAAAACTTATCTCGTAATTCACAGCAACTAACAGGGTCACATAAGAGAAACTTGTCCCAGGGTCCAACAATACATACACATCAAAGTTAAAGACACGGAGCATACCAGTAACAACATCTGGTGAATCCTCCTGCTCCTGGCGGGATAGAAAAGCATAGAATCAATTTTGGCGCTGACTGCCAGCAGTACTGGATGAAGTACCCTGGGGAGGGGCTGGACGTACTATAGGAGCTGGTGCACTGGTATCCTAAGTCTGGGGATGAACATCTCTATTTCCCTGCTTAGTATACGGATACTTTCTAAGTCTATGGCCCAACTTTCCACGACCATAACAACCCTTCTGCTCTGCCAAGAACTCACCGGGATGGGTCCTACCATACTTAGAACATGAGGGATAATTGGTTCTGCCACTCACACTGTGTTGAGATATGGACATAGAACACTTATTCCCCTGCTCCTATTTGTTTTTGGATGCGGGAGCACTAGCTGATGAAGGTGCAGGCATAGGTGACCGATTTTGAAACTGCAGATGGCTCCCTCTATGAGATCTAGTCTGGCCATACTTAAACTGCTCTGATTTTCCCCTACGGTCTCTCTTTCTCTTCTTTATCTTTTCTGCTCTAATCTGCTGAGCATGCATCATTAGTCTAGAGAGATCCATGTCTCAATTGAGCATAGCAGTCTTACAATCCTTAACCACCAATCCAGACACACCAGTCACAAACTTACTCATTCTAGATATGGGGTCAGCTATCAAGTCAGAAGCATACTTAGATAACTGGTTGAACTTGAGGCAATACTCTTTTACTATCATAGAGCCCTGCCTCAGGTTCATGAACTCTTTTATCTTTACTTCTCTCATCTCAAGTGGAAAGAACTTGTCTAAGAATGCATCCTGAAACACCTGCCAAGTCATAGGAGTTGCATTCTCCTCTCTACTCTTTCTCCACATCACTACCCAATCATAAGCAACATCTTTCAATCGATAAAAGGCCAATTCTATGCTCTCCTCCTTAGTTACATGCATAACTTGGGTAATCTTCTTCACCTTATTTAGATACAACTGTGGGTCCTCACCTACTTTTGACCCAAAGAATTCGGGTGGGTTTATCCTCATAAAGTCATAAAGTCTGGATGCGGCTACATCACCCCTTTGCTGATGTGGAACAGCAGCCTGATTATTGGTTTGCATAGTAGCTGTCACAGCTTAGGCTAACATCTAAAAAGCATCCTAAAATTTAACATGAGACACATTCTCATTCTGGAGATCACAGGTTGGGGTGGCTGATTGTCATTTCTATGGGCATTAGCTCTGCAGGGAGGCATTTTTTGTCATGAAAGAGCACGAGTTAAAAGAAGATAGAGATAATTGTAGGCACGATGACTTTTGAAAAAAAGAGATAAATTTTTCCTAAAATATTCTATAGCCTCTTGCTTATAGATGTAGCGTGCTTCACACCGATGATCAAGACTCTACGTAATGCGTATTGTCTAATACCCTAGGACTCTAAAAACCATAGGCTCTGATACCAAGTTTGTAACGCCTCAAAATCTCATCCCGAGATGTCACACAGTGCTTAAGACTATAAGTCGCCCCAAGCTAACCCTTTGAGCATGCTACTAAGTCTAGAACTCACTTTAAGACAAATGAATTAAGTAATCACACCATATCACGTCAAACCTAGGCTAAAATAGCTTAAAAACATCATCTGGATAACAAATACAAAAAATTTGGAAACTCCAACTGATAGTCCGACAAGCCTCTACTTATTAAAGGACTAGAGAGTCATTGGGACAAACCCCCAACTGACTCAAACTGAACTGAAATCAATAAATAACTACTATAAAGACTAAAAATATAAGAAATAGGTCCTCGGATAATGAGGACTCACCAATTACGAAAATGTAGATGAAGGTACTCAGAGATCATTGTCGTTGCTGAGACAGAGCACCTGAACCTACATTATAAGACAATGTAGCACATACACATATATGTGGATCAGTACTTTGGGAATGTACTGAATATATTGGAGTGCATGCAATAAATAAACAATATCATTAATCTTTATAAAAATCATGCATGCTAACATAAAGGGCTTACATAGCTTGAGTAAATCTGGAATCTAAATCTTGTAAACCATGAATGATAAGACAGATAGTATAAATCTTGCGAGTCATTTCACTTGGTTCTAAAATCTGTATACTCTGCTTGTTTCTCAAAACTTGTAAAAACAAATTAAAGGAATTTTAAAACAATGACTTTAAAGAACATACTCGTATCTTAGAAAGAATAGGGGACTTCTTTTGAAACTTAAGGATTTTAGATCTTTAAGAGACTGAGGGAGTTTCTTCTAACCGACATAAACCATATGAGCTAACATAGATTCCAACGTCTTGCCCACGTTGGGGAGAGTTGTTCTTCCCTTGCCATCAGAATAGAACCTTAACTTTAGTGATCACTATCTTAGTCCACCATGGGCAAATCATTAACCTATGATGGCTCGTAGTTCTGGGGCATGAGACCTTGGAATCATACCCAACTCGGTGCTAAATACTACTCCTATACTAATGCTCAGAACTTTTAGGAAATCCACCTTAAAATAGTACAAGGATATATGGTGAAAACCAAACTATGTTTCTCTTTGCTTTAAATCATAAATAATGTGGATTCCGATCTTAGTTTAGGATCAAAGATCAATCTTTCTTTAAAATCAGGATACTTGTTTGTTAAAACATGATAACAACATAAGCTTCATGAAACATCAATATTCATAATTGGCTTAAAGCATATCCACATATTCAAATAATCTCAATTTCATAATGAAGCTTAAATTTTGACATCAATCTTAGAAACAATGGAAAATATCAAATCATTATAGAGATATGCAATTCACAACGTAAATTCTCAATTCATAATATAAATAAATAAAATAATCATGCAAGTCAAGACTTAAATAGCTTATGAATTCATAAACACAAAACAAAGAAAAGTGGGCATAAACCCCTCTTGCAAATCATGAAATTCTTTAAAAAAAATCAAATCTTTGGGCACAAGAGCGAAAGAATTGCTCATGTTCAAACCCCACATACCTTGGATGATGAACCTTGGATGAAAACTTTCTTTTGAGATGCTATTTGTACTATTAAAGGATGGTTCTTGAAGCTCTTGGTTTGGGGATTTTAATTCTTGACTCAATTTTGAAAAGTAATGGTGGAATCTTGAGATTTCTTGAATTTTGGGTTGAAACTCTAGGATGTGTTCTTGAGAGAATAGAATAGAATGACTATATTTTGGTGTTTTGGGGGCTTACTCTCGTGTTGTGACTGCATAAAGGTGGAGAAAAATGACTTAATTTTCCCCTTAGACGTGGATTTTGTAAAGATTGAAAATAAAATACGCCCAGCGAAGCGCCACATTGATGGTGTCGACGTGACACTCGATGCATTACGCTAAGTTAGCATCAACTCACCGGAATTGATGCTAATAACATGGGAAAATATTAACCAACACGATGAGCAATGTGGCGCGCCAAGATCGCGTTGGTCCATTATTTTGGGACTCCAAACATGGTCTAAACGGTGTTTGAAAAATCCAAAACTCACCCGAGATGTACTATGAACATAGCCCATCATGAATCGACAAAGAAATAAACTATCGGAGGTCAGGAAGGTCGTCAAATAAATCCTCAAAGTTTGAAGGTCTTAAAAGAAAGGATTAAGTCTCAACACTTAGTCAAATTTCTAAGTGTGAAACCTCTCTTGACATGCTCTAAAGGGCTTAGACAACAAGGGAACCTTGCGGGGTTTTACGATATCTCCCCCTTGAAAACATTCGTCCTTAAATTTTGCTAGTTAGGCTAAGAATACAAAGAAAACTGAGGATGCACTGCTGAAATAAATTGCTAAACTGACTCTATATCATTCTAAACTTTAAAGTACTTCTGTGAGTGCATGAATTTATAACAAGAATAACTATATAGATGAATCTTTGATTAGAAAGGGAATGAATAAATAAAAAGTAGTACCTTCGACAAAATCTGAGTTCACGAAGAAAAGATAGGGGTACTTGGCTCGCATATATGCTTTTGCTTCCAAAGTAGCGCCCTCAACTGACTGGTTTTGCTAAAGAACATTGACCAAGGGAACTTTTTTTTTCCTTAGTCTACGGATCTAATGATCTAGATTCTCAACTGGGATCTTCTCATAAGAAAGATTGGTCTGAATATCTGAGGTCTCTAAAGAAACTACAACAGCGGTGTCACCGATACATTTCTTAAGCATAGAGATGTGAAAAATAGGATGAACGGATGACAAGTCTACAGGAAACTCTACCTCATAAGCTACTTTCCCAACACGTCTCAGAATTCTATAAGGGCCAACATAGCGGGAACTAAGCTTCCCCTTTTTGCCAAATCTTTTCACTCATTTCATAGGTGAAATCTTCAGATATACCAAGTCATCAATTTCAAACTCAAGATCTCGTCTCCTCACATTAGCATATGATTTCTGACGACTCTGGGCTATCTTGAACCTTTCTCTAATCAACTTAACTTTCTCCATATCCTCAAACACTACATTAGGTCCAAGAAAGACGGCTTCACCCACTTCAAACCAACCTATGAGTGGTCTATATCTCCTCCCAGAAATAGCCTCAAATGGTTCCATTTGGATACTAGAATGATAACTGTTTGTACGCGAAGTCAATCAATAGAAAATGCTCATCCCAACTTTCTTTGAAATTAAGAGCATATGCCCTGAACATATCTTCCAGAGTCTGGATAGTCCTCTCATCCTGATCATCTGTCTACGGATGAAAAATGGAACTAAGGTGAACTTGGGCACCAAGACCCTTCTGGAAAGCTCTCCAAAACTGGGAAGTAAACTGAGTACCCCTATCTGAGATGATAAACAATAGAACTCCATACAGTCTGACTAACTCTTGGATACATAAATTAGCATAATCCTAAGTTGTATAAGATGTATGCACTGGCAATAAATGCATTAACTTAGTCAACCTGTCTACAAAAACCTAAATTGAATCATGATGACGACGCGAAAGGGTAAACCAATCACAAAGTCCATATTCACCTCTTCCCACTTCCAAGTGGGGAGACTACACTCTTGCAGCGTGCCACCAGGCCTTTGGTGCTCTACTTTAACCTGTTGACAAGTTGTACATTTTTCTACAAACTCAACTATATCCTTATTCATGCCACTCCGCTAATAGATTTCCCGCAAGTAGCGGTACATCTTGGTAGCGCCGGGATAAATAGAATACCGCACACCATGCACTTCAGCCATAATTCTCTGCCTCAAATTATCAACACAAGGAACACATAATCTACCTTGAAACCTCAATACACCATCTCCCCCTTGGGAGAATACCTCTACCTTCTGATCTTTAACTGACTCCTTCAGTTTGACCAAACTAGCATTCATATCTTGCTTCTCCTTTACTTCTAAAACTAGAGAGAATTCAGAACTACTCTGAAACTACACATTACCTTCAGCTTAATCAAGCAATCTAACACCTAATCTAGCCAAGCAATGAACTTCTTGAGCTAACTCTTTCTTATCACTCTCTATATGAGCAACACTGCCCATAGGCAACCTGCTAAGGGTATCTGCAACTACATTGGCCTTGACCGGATAATGCAACACAGTCATATCAAAATTTTTTAGCAACTCTAACCACCTCATCTGACGAAGATTTAACTCCCTCTGAGTAAACACATACTGCTGGCTTTTGTGATTCGTAAACACATCCACCTGAACACCATATAGATAGTGTCTCCAGATTTTCAAAGCAAAAACCACAGTAGCTAATTCAAGATCATGGGTTGGTTAATTCTTTTCATGTGGCTTCAACTGTCTAGAGGCATAGGCTATAACCTTGCCTCTCTGCATCAACACATAACCCAAACCGACTTAGAGGCATCACAATACACCACAAATAATTAACAACTTAAAATATCTAAAACCATATTAAAAGTATGATTGATTATCTAAATTATATTTGTATCGCATAAATTGAGACAAAAAAATAACATACACTAAGCCTATGTTATCTGAAAAATAGTAATATAGGCCCATCGAATTTTGCTTTACACACTCTTTACTAATTTATACATTTATAGAGTTTAATTTTGATCGTGAATTAAATTTTTTAAACAAAATTACATATCTGAATAATAAAGAGAAAATACATCAAATCACTTCCGAAGAAATTATAATTTTTTTTTAAAAAAAGTAATCCAACACATATATTATTTTTATATTTTTTTTAAAAAAAAGCAAAAAATCTGTATGTACTATTTTTATATCTATATAAAATATATATTTTTTAAATATATATATATATATATATATAAATTATTTATATATTATTTTTAATATATATATATATTTATATAAAAAGGCCCCACCTCACCCCCCTTCTTCCTCCTTCTTCTTCTTCAATAGCCCACCCTACCCCACCCCCTCGTTCCTCCTTCTCCTTATTATTCAATAACCCCCCCCCCCCCCCCCCCCGCCCCTCACCCCCACCCCCCTCTACTCATGATTTCCCTCCCCCCCCCCCCCTTCTCTCCCCCTTCTCCTTCTTAGTCTTCACCCCCCCCCCCCCCCCCGTTTCTTCTTCTCCTTTAATTTTTTTTCACCATTAACATCATTATTTCACCATTAACACCATTATTCCACCATTAACATCATTATTTCACCATTAACACCATTATTCCACCATTAACATCATTATTTCACCATTAACACCAATAACTTGATTCGAATTTAACAAGAAATATAGGACCCAAGAACTTGATAAATAATATTTGGCGGGGTGTGAGAAAGAAGAAAATATGGGGGTAGTGGGGTGTGAGGAAGAAGAAAAAATGAAGGTGGTGGGGTGTGAGGAAGAAGGGGACAAAAATAATGGTTAAAAATATTAAAGTGGGCCTCACTAAAAATTTTTATACTTATTTTCCATTGAAATGCGCTTATTTTTTTTGCCACGTCAAGGGATCAAAGTAATAAACTTTAAAGTTGTTAAGGGGCATAAATAATTACCCGATTAGTTTAGGGTCTAAAGTAAGTTTTGGCAATAAGTTCGGGGAGGTTTTGATGTCTTTTCTCAATAATTAATTACAATATTTGATAACTTAAAATATTTTGAGAATATATGCAAAAATTATTATGAAAAATAAATATATTTGAATTTTAAAATTCAAAAGATGTCACATTAATTGATATGGTTATATTTATAATATTAATTTAGGATAGATGTTGAGTTTGTGCTTTACACGAGCTTTTCTTGACTAGTTTTTTAATAAAGGATAACGTGTTTTTAGATTCAAATATTTTAAATCTATTAATTGAAAATTGTTATTACAATACTATTAAACTTTGTCCTAAAATTTTCATATGGCTTCTCAGTAACTTGTCACTTGGCTAATTGTGGTGCTTCGTCCTTTGTTCTATAATATATAGATGCACCCGTGGTGGACATGTGGGTGTTAATAGTGATGCCAATTGTGATTTATTGTAAGAGAATAATTAATTTGAAGTAAGATATAAAAAAAATATATTTAATTTATTTTTGAGTTTCATACTTAAATTAATGAAAGTATGAAAAACATAGCTAAATTATCACTTTTCGTTTGAGAAATATACCTAAATTATTACTTAAAATTTGAGAAACACACCTAAACTATCACTTATTATTTTGAGAAACACACCTAAAAGCCAACTAGAACAAATATTTACTTATAAACTCTATAGTCATGTCTAGCCATTAAAAATCAGTCCGCGCGACATATTTTTTATTTTTGCTAAACACATTATTTTTTTCATTTTTAAATAGTTTTAATTAATTTTTATTCATTTTGAGGTTAGCTTCTCAAACTAATGAGTGACAGTTTAGGTGTATTTCTCACACCCTCAATCGTATGAATATAAAACTCAAAAAAAAAAAAAGTTTAAATGTATTTTTGTACTTCACTCTTATATTTATAATCTTAGATATATATGATGAAATGATGTTTATGTAATTATATAAACATGATATTAAATATAAAATGAGATTTTAAATTACACTGTTTTCACTTACTGAGTGATGTCACCTTTTAAGTAGATCAATAATAAGATAGTGTACTACATAAATTAAAATGAATTTGAGCTAGTCTAGTATATGGTTTCGGGTCCTCGGGAATACTGGGGATTTCGTCGTCTCTCCTCTTTTTTTCTTTTAGAAAATTTCTCTTGATTCTTTGAGTGAGATCTATAAATCCCTTTAACCACAATTGTTGGTGAGTTTTAGAATTTTAAGAAAAGAAAAAAATCTCATAATATCTAAAAGAGTCGTCATACATTTGTTTTAGTCAAAATTTATTTGATATTTTTTACTTAATCATATTGACATAAATAGACATAAGTAGAATTGCAACTTATCGTACTACTTTATCGTCAAGTGGTGATATTTACAAATGCATTATTTAATGATTACAGATGAATGTGCTTAAATTTGCAAAAGAAGTGTGGGGTTTGGAGAAAAATCAAGAACTTGAATAATGACGTTCAATAACTTCTTTCAGATGGATGATTTATTATTGAGCTATTTAATATTTATTTAAAACAATCTCTCAATGAAAAGGTTGAAAATAAAAAATCAGAAGAAGAAAAGAATGGTGAGTTACATTTTATTAATGCTTTTTACAAAAAAGATAATGATTTAAGTTCTAAAAGGGTTTTATTATTAAGTGACAAAAGTAAATAATTTGTTTCGAAAAGGATCTTTAACAATCAAAACTCAGAGTCGCCACTTGACATAGATTTGGTGTGCCAAGTCACCTTTGGAAATCCATTTTCAAAAATAATTTTTGACTCGTTCAAAAGTGGTCCACAAACATAGATTTCGGTTAAGAAATTTTGTTGATCAAGAAAAAGGTATTAGGCATCCCTCGACCTCATGGTCGACCACGGTCGCTATGTGGAGTGCATCGGCTTGTACAACACTATGAACTGTATAAACCAAGAAAAACACATTACAAGAAAACAAACAATCAAACAACCCAAAACTTCAAAATAGTGTCCAGTCCAATTTATTACAACCCAAAATAAAATGCTGAAATGAAAACCTAAATTATTCTAATTACCCTAACTATGCTTTACCCGATGCCTCAGGCCTTGATCACGAGCCTACTTTGGGTACATGATACTTCGGGGCATTCCTCGGTGAATAAATGCAATGTGCCTCGAGGTATTCCCCGGCAAAATAAGTACAATTGCATCAAATGCGATAGAACGAAACCATTTAACAAATATTTTGAATATTCAACAATCATTGGTACTTATAATTTGCCTACCCAACGTAAGATTTTCCTATTTATGTTTTGACCTAAAACATGATACTACCGAATTCAACAACATCCATCAATGAATCGAACTAATGAATATTCACCTATTTGTTAATTTCTCAATTCTCGCCCCAAATTTCTTTTTAATTATTAACGATATATCATTTCATTACACAATTCATAACCCAAGGGAATCAAACAAAAAATCAAATAATTCATCCCTAATAAAGATCAATCAACACACGATATTTAATTTGATCCACCAGATACTATCAACAATGAAATAAATAGAGGAAAAGAGTAGAATCAGACCTCAATTTGAAGCTTTCGAACTCAATGTTACTCGAATAGAAAGACGAAACCCACAACAAGAGACCTCGAATTGAACCTCAATCTGAATCAACCCAACCTTGGATAGCCTACACTGTTTTTGCCAACCCAAACTAAAATCACAAGCGGGGAAAACCCGTACCCATTTTGCATCATTTTTTGGTGGGTTATGCCGAGAAAATAGAATGGGGGTTGGATTTTGGGGATTTTCTGGCGAGAGTCATTAGTTTTTGTCAGAAAATGGGAATGGAAGGGAACTGGTAGCTTTTTTGGCGGGGAAAACAAATTCTGGCGATAAACTCTCTGGGAAATTTAGACTGTTAGCCATTTCCCCACTCCGTTTCCCTTTCATGGTTTTTTTCTCTCAATTTCCTTTTCTCGTCTCCCCCATCTTCGATCTATCCCTCAATCGCCGATCTTTCTCTGTTTCTTTCTCTCTATCTACCTTTGCTATTTTTCTCTTCTCTCTCACCTCTCTCTATACATATCTCAGTGTGTGTGTGTTAATGAACTGTGTATTTTTCAGTGAGTTTGTGCAAATTCTAGTGAAGTCCCTCATTATGTGTTGCTATGTGTATGTCTATCCGATGGTGAGTGTCTGTATATAAATTGTGTGTCTTCTCCAATTTTCCAATGAGTGTATATGTTGTTTTTCCTCGAAATTATGTGTTTTCTATATTCTAGTGAGGGGTGTGTTTGAAAAATATGTGAGAGTATTGTTAGTATATCTGAGTATGTGTGCATTCATTTTTTTTTCTTTTTCCAGTGTTATGTGTATGTATGTGAGATGGGAAATGGGGAATTAGCAGTGATTCCTATATGGAGTATTCTGTGAATGGGAATTGGGAAGTATATCCGTGTGGGTATGTGCATGGCGTGTAGTTGTGAGTAACAGTGTGTGTTTTTGGTATATTCTAGTTATGGATCAATGTGTGAGAATATGTATCTATAGTGATTGTGACAATTTTCAGTGAGTCCCCTTTTATGTGATTTTGTTGTGTATGAGATGTATATGTGTCCATTTCCTCCAATCCATTGTGAGTTTCTTATGGGAAGGAATAAACTGTGAGTGGGGGAGGGGTGAGGGTGCGTTAGTAGGAGGTATGTGAGGGTAGGGGTATATGGGGTAGGGTAGTAGGATGAGATAAAATTTGTTATGAATTTTGTTAAGAGTTGGTTAGTTTTGTCATTTTGTAAAAAATTATTAAAATGAGGTGGGATGTACGGTAATATGGGTAAATGGGTAAATTCAGCTTTCGGGAGGGATAAAATTATGTATCTACATTATACCCCTCTTTAGATGGAAACACAAAGTATTTTCAGATAAAGAAGTAGACAACGAGACAGAATTTTGACCTGAACTTTATTCAAAAGAAAGAAAAAGAAGGACAGACGCAACCAAGTCTTTATTTTGGAAATCCTACCTACCCAAGTTATGAGGGAATCAAGTCACAGGTATCTCAATGTGTTGGAAGGAGAAGGACTATACCAAGTTGGAGAGTCGAGTGAGGTCCTGTCGAGGTTCTAATTCGTGGCTTTTATCATTACATCAAAAATGAAAATTTCAAGTTAAAAACATAAATAAAATTACAAAAGTCCTATCTATGCAGCTTTCCTTGGCTCTTGAATTGCTATTTCATCACCTTATTCTCCAGGCGGTCTCCTGACTTATAATTTCCTTACGCTGTTCTCCGAGCGAGCTCCCGACTTGCAATTTCATCACCTTGGTGCTTGACCTTCAATTTCTTTAGCCTATTCTCCAGGTGGGCTCCGACTTACTATTTCTTTAATCTGTTTACTTTCAATTTCTTCACCTCGTTTCTTGACTTTCAACTTCTTCACCTTGTTGCTTGAGTTTCCATTTATTCGCCTTGTTCTTCATGCGGGCAGCTGAAATTGTATCAAAACTAGAAAAAATTATCCTAATCAAAGGTTATGATAGAAATCTCACTTTTCAAAAATAAATTCTCATTTTTCATGAGGGTCCTTAATGATGCTTTCAATAACATGAATTAAATTTTTGCTGCAGTTTATCATCAGAAAACTTCTGTGAATGTCAAATCCAATCATAACTACTTGCATGTTGCAATGATGAATCAAGACTCTAACAAAGAAATGCATCTCTTGAGAGAAATTAAATGACCAAGACTAGGAAGTGCGTCTCCTAAGAATTAAAGTGAGGACTTCCAACTGGAAAGTGCATCTTCTAGAAATACAGATTTAAGTTAGGAAGTGTGCCAACTGACAAATAAAAACTAGCAAGGAAGTACGTCTCCTAAGGGTTAAGTGCAATGACTCGACTAGAAAATTCAGCTTCTAGGAGTGAATGTTCAATTTAGGAAGTGCATCACCTAATAAATGAAACCTGAATTACTTAGATAAGGAGGTCCATCTCCTAGAGGTTGCATGGAAGGACTCGACCAGAAAATGCAACTTCTAGGAGTAAAGGCTTAAGTTAGGAAGTATATCACCTAACAAGCCAAAACTTAAACTACCCTGACAAAGAATTGTATCTCCTAAGGGTTAAGTAGAATGACTCGACTAAAAAGTGCATTTTCTAGTAATAAAGGCTTAAGTTAGGAAAAGAACCACCTAATAAGCGAAACTTGAATTACCTGACAAGAAAGTGCGTCTCCTAAGGGTTAACTACTCAACTAGAAAGTACATTTTCTAGGAGTAAAGGCTTAAGTTAGGAAGTAAACCACCTAACAAGCAAAACTTGACTACCTACCAAGGAAGTGTGTCTTCTAAGGGTCAAGTAGAATGACTCAACTAGAAAGTGAATTTTCTAGGACTCAAGACTTAAGTTAGGAAGTGCATCACCTAACAAGTAAAATTCGAATTACCCAATCAAGAAATTACATCTCCTTACAAATACCACTTGATTTACCCAGATAAGGAAATGTGTCTCCTTACAAATGCCACTTAAATTACCCAGACAAAAAAATGCGTCTTCTTACAAATGCCACTTGAATTACCCAAACAAGGAAATACGTCTACTTACAAATGCCGCTTGAATTACCCAAACAAGAAAATGCATCTCCTTACAAATACCACTTAAATTACCCATACAAGGAAATGTGTCTCCTAATAAATGTCATTTGAATTACCCAAGGAAATGCATCTCCATACAAATGCTGCTTGAATTACCCGAATAAGAAAATATGTCTCCTTACATGTGCCGCTTGAATTACCCAAACAAGGAACTATGTATCCTAACAAATGCCATTTGAATTACCCAAGAAAATGCGTCTCCTTACAATTGCTACTTGAATTACCCAAATAAGGAAATACGTCTCCGTACATATGCCACTTGAATTAACCAAACAAGGAAATGGGTCTCCTTATACATTCCACGTAAATTACCCAGATAAGAAATGTGTCTCCTTACAAATGCCACTTGAATTACCCAAATAAGAAAATGTACCCCCTTACAAATTCTGCTTGAATTACCCAAATGAGGAAATACGTCTCCTTACAAATGCCACATGAATTACCCAGATAAGGAAATACATCTCCTTACAAATACCACTTGAATTACCCAAGGAAATACGTCTCCTTACAAATGCCACCTGAATTACCCAAATAAGAAAATGTGTCTCCTTACATATGCCGGTTGAATTATCTAAACAAGGAAATGTGTCTCCTTACAAATACCGCTTAAATTACCCAGACAAGGAAATACGTCTCCTTAAAAATGCCACTTGAATTACCTAAGGAAATGCGTCTCCTTACAAATGCCGCTTGAATTAGCTGAATAAAAAAATGCGTCACCTTACATATGCCACGTGAATTGCCCAATCAAAGAAATACGTCTCCTTACAAATACTACTTAAATTATTCAGACAAGGAAATGTATCTCCTTAAGATTAAATGGAAGAACTCAACTAGAAAGTGCGACTTCTAGGAGTGAAGGTTCAATTTAGGAAGTGCATCACCTAATAAATAAACCTGAATTTCCTGGATAAGGAAGTGTGTCTCCTAGAGATATTGGATTGTCAATTTTACCATGATTTTTATTACTAAACCTGTGCAACAACATTGCCCTTTGCATTTATAAATGTGAGAAATGACGGTCTTTGATGTTTAGGCTTTAAAGTCCTTGATTTGTAGGTAACATGTGTTCTTGTTTCATACAAAGAAAACTTGTGAGGTTAAAAAACGGTGGCTGGTTTGTGGCTTTAGTTTTCATAATAATCGCTCTTGCCCCCATCACATTTAATCTTGCTTCCAACCATTAACATATGTCATTGAATTGCTGCATCATTGATCCAAACCCAGATTATTAAGAGTGACCCTGAAATAACATAATATCTTTATTTTTTCTATGTTCCTCAGATAAATCCTTTGAACCTTGGTATTTCCATGAGTTCTAAGACTTGTCTGTTGACAAAACTTTTTGTATGCCTTATTTCAACTCATAATCCTATTTCTTTCATGTGCTGGCCTTTTGTCTTATTTTGTGCAATTAAAGAAGTTGGTATCCAATTTTGAAATCTTTTCTCACTTACTTAGACATGGATTTGACTCAAAGACACAAGAAAAATGAATTTCCATTTGAATAACTGACTCAAGAAAATAAAATAAAAATATAGAGAAGAAAGAAAAGACAATGAATGTCCCCATTCAAACAGAGAAAAGTAAAATTTATCTGAAAATAATAGTTAACTCTAATGATTATGACATGCATTTTGGATTAAGCTGACTGATCTTTCCATCTAATCTTTCATCAATTGTTGTTGATTAATGACCCTGAAATCGAGTTACTTCCATAGACCAATTGCACTCATAGACCTCATTTGGCTAGTGACGTCTTGGGGATTTTTGCCAACAAGCCTCTCTTGTTCATATGTTCCTTTGCTCACCATAGACTACGGTGTTCGTGAAGATTTTCACCAACAAGAGTCTCTTATTTTCATTCTTTTTCAAATCATAATCGTCTTACGGTACCCGTAAGGATTTTCACCAATACGACTCTCTCATTTCATTCTCTCAACTCAAAATCGTCTTACAGTGCCCGTGAGGTTTTTCATCAATAAAACACTCTCATTTATTTCTCTCCTAATTCCTTATGCTAAGGAAGACAAGTAGTTCCCAAAATACACCATTATATCCATTGTATGCTTCTCCTTAACATTCTCAAAGATTGATATGAAGATCTTTCTTTGGTTGTCACTTGGCTTTTGAATAAGGTTAGAAAGGAAACTTGAAGTGGGGTGGGAGTTACAATTTTTGAAATCAACTCAAACAATGGAAATTGACCCATGCTCCAGTTTTTTTGACTAGGTAATTCTAAATTGTTCATTTGGTTGGACCGAGTTTAGAGTACGACTGCCTATGTATCTCATCCCCGAGAAAAGAGAATAAGCTCACACGTAGTTCCAACGACTTGTTCTTTTGCTTGATTTTGATTCTTTTTCATTGACTCTTTCCTCTTTGGAACTTTTTCTGACTCTATTTTTCTTGACACTCTTCTCTTTTCTTTCTTTTTGACACATTTTTTCTTTTTTTTTTTAAAAACTTTTTTGACTCTATTATTTTGTTTGATACTTTTTTTTTAGCTTTGTTGACTTTATATTGATTCCAAAAGAGGGGTATGAAAGAAAATAACACTAAAACTCAAATGAGGTAAACAAAGTATAATACAGTATTGGGATAGCAGAATGAAATGCCTTCGTCATATCAATCCTTGAAAATGCAGGTACACATCATGCAATATGAATCGAAATATGAAGATCTTTGTGACACTTTAACAACACTAACTTTACCTAAGTATGTGGTCCACTTCTTCTTCAGCACTTTTCTACCATACAACTCCACCTTTGTTGTATATTTCTCATATCGAATAAACCATGCTTGCGTGGAGTTGATTTTCTTTCGGTTTCTCTTGATATAGGATCGCACATTTATTATTTGACCTAATTGAGACATGCCTTTCAATTGATGACGAAGTTATTCTTGTGATTCTCAAAATAATTGCCTTAATTTTCAAAGAAGGCTTCAACTCGTCACTAAATGTCTCAGTACTCTACCTATTTTCTCAGAAACTTTTTTCTAACTTTATCCCTCTAATTCAAAGTTCATGCTTAAACTGGATTTTAAGATCTAGCTAAAAATTTTGCAAGAATGTCCTATAACTAGAACCAACATAAAATGTACTATTTAAAGAAAACAAACAAACAACACATTTAAACACAAAGGGAAAAGGACACTCCATTTAGTTGAAATGAAAGATAGAAAGGTTTGAAAATAAAAGACAAAGGAACAAAATAAGATAGATACCGTACTATAAACTTGAAATAATTTGGATAAGAAAAAAGAAAATAAGACAAGCTACCAAAAAACCCCTTCCTAGTAAGGAAAGTAGTGTCTTCCCAATTGCCAAGCTTGACATCTAGCCACTGGTTTCCATATCCGCATGATTCGAGTTTCTACCACTGTCCAACACATTTTCCTCAACAAATAAGTTCTGGCTCCGCATTCTTAACTCATTGCTTCCCACGTATTGAGTATTTCCAGGTGTGGGTGAAGGATTCTGTGTGACGCACGAGGTGTTAATATTATGATTACTTTTTCTTGAATCATCTTTTCTATTTCTCTTTTTAAAGTACGACAATCTTCAGTACTGTGACCCTAAACATCACAATGATATGCACATCGTACATTAAGATCAAAATTTCTTGAGTATGGGTTAGGAGTATACCTGAGTAGAGGAGTAATCATGCTCCACTGTCTCAATCTCTGGAACAAACTGGTATAAGATTCCCTAATAGGTGTGAAATTATCCTTTTTCTTCCTCCACCATGCAAATTCTGGCCTTGGTTGAAACTTGAATTTAGAGGTACCTTAGTAAGTATATGGGGGCCGAGGACGATGTTGGGGGACCGATGCTAGCCATTGTAGATAAGATGACGGACGAGTATATAATAATGCATTGTTCAAACGATATTGAGAAAGTGGAATGAGATTTCTTGAATTTTGGAGAGAGGAACCTTATTACAGGTGATTATGAGAATCTAATATGTAAGCTTGGGATTGAGGCTGGCAGTATTGGGGAGTTGGAACACTCGAACTCAAGTTTGGCCTTGGCAAGACAATAGGTATGTTTTCCTTCTTCTTTCCTTCAGCATCCCTTTATTGATTGTAATATTGTCCCAAATGTTTCACGGCACCCTCATATCCATCATGCTCCTCAAATTTTGATATCTCAAAGCATGGAGGAAGGTTGACACTTGAAGACATGCCCCATCTTTATATGAAACATCTTTTTTGCTCGCAAGTCCTAAGGAACTTTTCATAGCATTTTCTACACTTTTTATTTTTCCAACCATTTTCTCTTGCTCTTCTGGCATGCTAGGCTTCTTAGTAAGAAATTTTGGTGGTCCCATTAACTTAAATATAGGATAAAAAATATAGCAGTGATCATCATGAGCATTGAACATGTAACGCCCCAAAAAATGGGTCCCAGAGTATCACACGGTGCTTGAGGCTATGAGTAGCCCCAAGCTAACCCTTTGAGCAATTTTCATTCAGTTCAACACAAATCAACGAGGTTTCCATAAATAACCCTCAAATATCAACAGAGTAATCATCATCCAAGAATAAAAGAATTTTAGAAAGGTAACAAAATACGACTTATTAGTCAACTCCCAACATCTATACTAGTCTGACAAGCCTCTAAGAAAAT